>NC_044049.1:12688034-12693034 GCF_902167405.1 Gadus morhua | reverse complement strand
AGGATATGCACGCCGCCGCCGTTGGGACTGGGGATCGATTCCCAGTCTCTATCTATAATTTTTTCTTCATTATTTTCTGATATTAATATATCCAATGACTTGTTGATGAATAAGTTGATGACATTTTATAAAAAACATTAGTTTTTATGTGTCAAAAAGACAAACTGTTTTAAAACAGATCTCAAAAATGTTTTGATGATTGATGCAGAGGGGTATTCCACAAAGCCGGTTTTATCACATAACCGGGCAAATTAACCCAGGGTTTGCGGTAACCCTAGGGTTTCCGTTCCAAAATGAACACGGTATGTTAGTTACTATAGCAACATATGCTCTGAATCAAACCTGGTCGGACCAGGTTTTGTGCAGGTTAAGTTTGGAACATAACGGTCTTGGGGATTTAAAGCTGCGTTCACCGCAGAGTCCATGTGTTCACAATGGCATGCCCTGTTGATACCGGAGCACCAATTATTCGTGCAATCCACCGGGAGAGATTTGTAAGACCACGGCTATATTCGGATGACTTTTTGCTGGAGAGATACCGATTCTCACGCAAATCTTTAATATATTTAAATAGCCTCTCTAGTTCAGGCGTTCTCACGGCGACGTAGGGTAGCAGGCGTCTTAGTGGCGACGAACTTATCCACACGTCGAGAGTAGACGTATATTTTGTCACAATTTCCTTATGTACGTCGCCGTGACACCGCCGCCGGTGGGCGGATCTTCCATGCCGTCGCCGTGACGTCGCTGCTGGTCTCTCGTCTGCAGTCCCAATCAATCCCATTCAAAATTTCACACGTTCCCACGGCGACGTAGGGTAGGCTGCTCCTTCGCCTCTTCCAGGGAATCCTAAGGTTTGGCACTATCCACTCGCCATACCCCAACTCCCCGTTTCTAACAAACATTCACAGAGACGCGCGTACGCGTACAACGCCTGCCATACATTTCGTCTGGTTTCATGCACACGCGCCTGTATGCGCGCAATCTTCCCTCAGCTTGGTTGCAGCTGAGTATCAATTTATTATTATTCTTACACAAGCAGCGTGATGGCATGGCTGTCACAAACTCGCGGATGCATGCGCACACATACACACTATCTCAGACTCGTGTTCATGAAAAGCACATAGGCAGGCAAACCTGGTAGACCATGTTGGAAACGCGGCATACGAAACGCCGGAAAAACGGAAAAACGCCTACCATATGTAAACAGCTGTGTCCGCTCCGTCTCAGCGATTCGGTTATAACTATCGATCACGAGGCGGTAAAGATGAATTTAGCTTTAGCGGACATGAGTGTGTCAGTGTGTTTTTTCGTATGAGATGGACCTTAAAATAAACAAGTGTCTGACTATGGCGCCACCCGTGGAAATAAGGTAGGCCCATCTCATATGGAAGTTGGAGGAGAAGAGAGCGTGAGAGCGGGGGCCGAGTGCGTCATGTGCTGCGGCTATACTGACCTCGTACGCGCGCTCCTGTGCGACGCAGAATCGATCTCGTTCTCATTTTCTTTTTTACAATTGGCCCGAGTGCTTGATATATATATTCACTATATAGTCCCTTTCTTTTCCCTCTTCCATCCATTCAGATATCCTCAAACCCCCCATCCCCCTCCCCCCACACAACACACAACACACCTCCCCTAGGGTCAGTTGAGAGAGAGAGAGAGAGAGAGAGAGAGAGAGAGAGAGAGAGAGAGAGAGAGAGAGAGAGAGAGAGAGAGAGAGAGAGAGAGAGAGAGAGAGAGAGAGAGGGGGGGGGGAGAGAGAGAGAGAGAGAGAGAGAGAGAGAGAGAGAGAGAGAGAGAGAGAGAGAGAGAGAGAGAGAGAGAGAGAGAGAGAGAACAGAGAACAGAGATAGAAAAGAGAGGTAGAGAGAGACAGAGAGAGAAAAAAGAGAGGGAGAGAGAGAGAGAGAGAGAGAGAGAGAGAGAGAGAGAGAGAGAGAGAGAGAGAGAGAGAGAGAGAGAGAGAGAGAGAGAGAGAGAGAGAGAGAGAGAGAGAGAGGGAGAGACGGAGAGAGAGAGAGAGAGAGAGAGAGAGAGAGAGAGAGAGAGAGAGAGAGAGAGAGAGAGAGAGAGAGAGGGAGAGGGAGAGGGAGAGAGAGAGTGAAAGAAACGCACTCCTTGAAGGGAAGAGAGAGAGAGAGGGAGACGAAGAGAAGGACGCTCCTAGGACAATACGCGTTCCATCGGAACAAGGTACCACAGAGGGGCGGGGAAGCTTATGGACTTGTTCGGAGAAGCAGCCTCATTGAGAACCTGACGCCGGTGTGCTGAGACGGGCGGACAAGTGGCCGTCATCCTGTTGCCTTCGACGATGCTATCGGCGGGTCCCAGCTGCTTCCACCGCGGATGGATGGCTGCGCACCAGGTACCACGGAGGAGAGGCTCGCGGTTTTAACAAGGTGGACGGATGCCATTGGATTCTTTTGAGACAAAAGGGGTTCAACAACAGCCCTCGACTCCACCGACGACGACATTTGAAGGAAAGCGATTTATCTCATCTTTCTTTTCTTTTTTTAAATGTAAGCGGATCTGAATGTGGATTTTTCTTAGGGAGTAAATGCCGTATGTCAAGGTGGTTGTCTATTTTCAATATGACAGAAAGGTGGCGGGAGGCATATTACAGCAATACATCCTACCAAACATTGCGGATGGCTCCAAATTAAATAAATAACAGTTACGCTGCCTTCTTAAAATTAAGCAAGACCCAGACCAAAATGCAAAGTTGATGCTGCTGTCCGCGGACTATCTATGCTTATGACTTGTTTCATTTGGCGTGGGCTACCGTCATATCGGAATTAAAGAGTATGTCCAATCAATCACTGCTCTGCCGTTTGATGCGTTAAAGATGTCAGGACATATTTTCATGACAGTCCTTAATCCGATCTGCCAAGAATAAGGGAAGGTGATGCAGACACGAGCGCAGCCGAACAACATGAGAACATGAAACATTGATGTCGGGCTCATAAATCTGTACTGATGTATTTTTGGGGGGTGGTAAATACTCCTTAAAACACAACGTAGCGCCAGGACACGTTGAGGATCAGCAACCGCACAAGATTCCGTGTTCGGTCCACGGTGCAATAAGCCGCTCAGCTAAACCAACGCCGATTGACTTTCCTCTCAAGTAGGGCCCGTCGGCAGAACCAGAAAGGGCATGCGAATTTCCATTCCTGTCGGGCAAAGCCAAGGCCCTTCTTGACGGATTGGATCACCTTTACGGCACAAGAAGCGACGCTTCACGTATGCACCGTCCTGATCCAGATGAGATGTAATGTTGTATAGCTGTGCTGCTAAGCCTTGGACTCCCGCTCCGCTCCTTCGTAAAGACCGCTTCTTGTCGGTGTCCAGAGAATGGCTCGGTTCGGAGACGATGCACCGGCCAGGTATGGTGGCGGCCCAGGTGGAGGAGGCCCGGGCGGTCGTGGTGGTAGCAGGCAAGGAGGTCCCCACGGCCATGGGCACGGACACGGTCACGGACACGGTGCACCCGGTGGGCCCGGGGGCCAGAGAGTGTACAAGCAGTCCATGGCGCAGAGAGCCCGGACTATGGCGCTGTACAACCCCATCCCCGTGCGCCAGAACTGCTTCACGGTCAACCGCTCGCTGTTCATCTTCAGCGAGGACAATTTTGTGAGGAAATACGCCAAAAAGATCACCGAATGGCCATATCCTTTACCCAGCCGATGGTTTCAGACAGAGTAAGACACGAGTTTTACACTGTGGTTTGCCGGGAGGAAAAGGTAGGCTACTGTATGGCGCTGACATAACTTTGGTGTTTCTCGTCGTTGAAGGTGAGCAGGTGGGCCACAGCATATACAACGTGTTGACTACTGTCCCTGTGTGTTTGTGTGTGTGTGTGTGTGTGTGTGTGTGTGTGTGTGTGTGTGTGTGTGTGTGTGTGTGTGTGTGTGTGTGTGTGTGTGTGTGTGTGTGTGTGTGTGTGTGTGTGTGTGTGTGTGTGTTTGCTTTCTAAGCAATCGAAGAGGCGCCCAGCCTCAATGCCTTATAACCGGTCTGTTGAACGCTGTTTCTGAAGATGGTATTTATTGTTTCCAGACGCTAACGAACAGAGAATGGCCAATTACTGCTATTGCCACGGGAGGCCCGGGAACCAGCCGCTGTTATGAGGCTATTTATCACCATCAGCAGCACTCACATACACACAAACATGCTGTTATGTTATTGTGTGTGCGCCGGGCTGTTACATGTTTCAGATGCCTTGTGTGTGTTGCTGATGTCAGCATTTTTCCTTTTTAATTTTAATCCCTAACCCTCGAAACTGGGTGTCAGGAGATGTGGGGGAGGGGAGGGAGGGACACCGAAGAGCAGAGAGAGAGAATGAGTAGCCAAGGTATGCGTGTATGTGTGCGTAATTATGTCCGTGCTTCTGTGTGTGTGTGTGTGTGTGTGTGTGTGTGTGTGTGTGTGTGTGTGTGCGTGTGCGTGTGCGTGTGCGTGTGCGTGTGTGTGTGTGTGTGTGCCGGTGTCTGGCAATCATATTTGAATACACGGTCACCTATTTGTATCTCACTTCAAAGATTCTTGTTTTGGGTTGTTTACTGCAAGTGTGTGTGTGTGGGGGGAGTAATCAGTTGATTCCAGATCAGCTGATCATATGTTAAATCAGGAGGCTCAATGCACCATTCAGCGAGCATGAACGGGTGGATTGAATGTTCTCTTCAGTTACATTTCCAAAAACGTGTGTGTGTGTGCGTGTGTGTGTGTGTGTGTGTGTGTGTGTGTGTGTGTGTGTGTGTGTGTGTGTGTGTGTGTGTGTTCACATGCTCAATTGGCACCGATTTAGGAGAGCGCTTAGGATGACACTAGGCAGGGCACTAATGATTCACGTCGAATGGATTCCCACAGACTATGAGTCATTGCGCAAGTCGCGACACCCGGTGTCCAAATTCATCCTGTAGGCAGCCTTGTTCGAGATGCTCTTATCCCACCTCCTCATTCAGTCATTGTATGTGGATTCATTGTAAGTTTCATTGGATACA
>NC_044049.1:12681892-12687934 GCF_902167405.1 Gadus morhua | reverse complement strand
CCCCCCCGCGCCATACTTCCATGTCTCTCACTCCCTCTCCCTCACACTCTCATCCACTCTCCGCCTATCTCCCCTCCCTCCCTTCCTCCCTCCCTTCCTCCCTCCCCTCCCTCTGTCCTTCCCCCCCCCTGCCCTCTATCCCTTCCCTAATGTCTTGCATGCCTCTCACCTCTTCGACTTCCCTGTCCATTTATCTCACCATATCAACTTCCCCCCTCCGTCCTTTTTCTAAAACACATCCCTCAATGGCCACTGTCTGTATGCTGACTCAGCACTGCCCCCCCCCTCTCTCTTTATCTGTGCTCTCTCTCTCTCTCTCTCTCTCTCTCTCTCTCTCTCTCTTTATCTGTGCTCTCTCTCTCTCTCTCTCTCTCTCTCTCTCTCTCTCTCTCTCTCTCTCTCTCTCTCTCTCTCTCTCTCTCTCTCTCTCTCTCTCTCTCTCTCTCTCTCTCTCTCTCTCTCTCTCTCTCCTTCTCTGTAGATCTCTCTCTCTCTCTCTCCCTCTCTGTGGATCTCTCTCTCTCTCTCTGTATGTCTCTCTTCCACATTATCTCTGTATCTCTCTCTTCTCCCTCACCTTGCCTTCCCTTTCTCAGTGTCTATTTCTCTCTCTAAACCCCCCCCCCCCCCCCCCCCCCCCTCTATCTCTGTATCTCTCCAATCTTTCTACATTGAATGGAGATGGCAGGATAGGGGAGAGAATTATTGATATGGCCAGTGGGCAAGGAGAAAGGGAGGAGTTGGAGGCGTGGCTGGGGGGGGGGGGGGGGGGGGGGGGGAGTTTGACGATACCAGACAGAGAGAGAGAGAATAAAAACAGAGTGAGAGAGAAAGACAGTGGGTGCGTGTGTACAAAGGAACAGATATTATGTTTTCAAGGGTGTCACTGTTTATAGTGAAATAAGCTTATAAAATGATTTAAAGAGAAGTACAGATTAATCTACCTCTCACCCCCCCCCCCATCCCTCCCTATTTCTCTAAATCTCTCTTGCTCTCGTTCTCTCTCTCTATGTCTCTCTGTGTCTCCATCTACCCCTCTCTATCTCTATCCATCTCTTTTTCCTGTTCTCTCGCTTTCTATATGACTGTTCCTCCGAGCCTCTTTCACCTCCGTCAACTGTCTATATATAGCCAATGAGGAAAGAGGAGAGGAGAAAGGGAGCAATGCAGAGAAGGAAAGTAGATTCATAATTGAAGCGTTTGGGCAGAGCGAGTGTGACTCATTTATTCATATGCTTTGAGGACTGTGTGTGTGTGTTTCAAAAAGCTGTGACTGATGGGGTCTTTCACCTGCCATTTTTTTTAGAGCAAAGCACATGATATCTAGGACAACTCAGCTCCTTACATACACACACACAAACGCACCCACATTCACCTGTACACTCACCTGTAGACACACACACACACTCACACACATACAAACACACACACACACACGCACACATGCACGTGTCTATATAGAGACATATACAGTGGAGGATGTATGAGAACATTGATGAATAGCATCTATTAAAATATCTCTCCCTCTCTCTATCTATCTTTGCATCCCTTACACACACACACACACACACACGCACACACACTCACACACACATACACACACACACACACACACACACACACACACACACACACACACACACACACACACACACACACACACACACGAGTGTGTGTGTGTGTGTGTGTAATATTGTGTATGTAATATTCTAAAGGCATGTTTGTGTGTATGTACACATACGTTTGAACGTTTGTATGTTTGTATGTTGGTATGTATGTTTGTTCGTACGTACGTAGCTATGTAACAAAAGTTTCACTGTGTTTAGCAACACCATGTGAGAAGTAGGCTGGACACTTGGACCGCCAAGCTTCCAAAAATTACTGTATATAAGTACCTCAGTTCTTGCAGAAATTCCTGATTAAGGTAGTTATTCTCCTTTGATCAGAAAAACATTGACTGACTTATGAACAATCGATAGCTTGATATTTTATAATTATCTGTGTAGTGTTTCATTGATTTGGTATTTTATTTAGTATTTCTTTAAACTAGAGATGATCTTGGAACCTGTTTGTACATCTCTCTATATTTCACACACACACAAACACACACACACACACACACAAACATAGACACACACACACACACGCACGCACACACACACACACACACACACACACATACACACACACACACACACACACACACACACACACACACACACACACACACACACACACACACACACACACACACACACACACACACACACGCATACACTACCTCTCTGTCCTTCTTCTTCATGCATTTTGTGTGTGTGATGTTCCTTGACTCACGCCTCCCCCCACTCCGTTTGAGTGGATGATCCTGGGCACAATCATCGCCAACTGCATCGTCCTCGCCCTGGAGCAGCACCTGCCCGATGACGACAAGACCCCGCTCTCTGAGCGCCTGGTGAGTGTGGAGAGAGACACACACACACACACACACACACAGACAGACAGACAGACAGACAGACAGACAGACAGACAGACAGACAGACAGACAGACAGACAGACAGACAGACAGACAGACAGACAGACAGACAGACAGACAGACAGACAGACAGACAGACAGACAGACAGACAGACAGACAGACAGAAAGCAAAATATGTGGTTGATTGATGAATGGATGGATAGAGACGGGAGGTAGATAAATGGATAGATGGGCAGAGAGATAGGAGGTAGATTGATGAATGGATGGATAGAGAGACAGGAGGTAGATAAATGGATAGATGGATATAGAGACAGGAAGTAGATTGATGAATGATGCATATATAAAGGAACGGATGGCTTAGGATGGATAGATGGAGGCCATCAGAAAGACACACACACACACGCAAACAATCATACAATTTACCTTCGTGAAAAATACTCATTCCCATCTCTCCTTCTTTCTCCCCCCTTCTCCCTCCCCCCATTCCCCCTCCCCTCCTCCCTACAGGATGACACAGAGCCTTATTTCATTGGGATCTTCTGTTTTGAGTCTGGAATTAAGATCCTAGCGCTGGGCTTCGCCTTCCACAAGAACTCCTACCTGCGTAACGGATGGAATGTCATGGACTTTGTGGTCGTGTGCACAGGGTGAGTGTGCATCTCGCACGTGTACGCACACACACAGACACACACACACACACACACACAGAAATCGCGAATCACTCAAACAGAACTATAGTCATATGAACCCACAAATAACTCACATAACCGCACACACACGCACACACACCTACAACCAGACAAACACTTTATCACATTTTCACATGGTTAAACAAACTTTCAGTGTCCATAGGGAGTCTTCACATCCAGATGTGGGTGTTTCATCCTTGCCTTTTCGGCTGGTTCGTTTCTTAGTGTGTGTGTGTGTGACGTATGTTTGTTCATATGCATGGATATAGGCATATTGTGTGTGTTTGTGTTACCTACAGTGTGCACAGGGATTCTCTAGATATTTCTGTATGTCTGTATGTCTTTCTATCTATCTTCCCGTCCATTTATCCATCCTTTGTGTGTGAGTGTGTGTGTTCCGATTGAGTGTGTATGTGTCCCTGAGTGTGTGTGTGTGTGTGTGTGTGTGTGTGTGTTATGAATGCCCCCTAACGTTGTCAGACAGAAGTCAGATCACAGAGCCGCGCTGCGGGCGGCGAGCAGCCTGGGCCGCAGACAAATGTCACCACTGCACACACACACACACACACACACACACACACACACACACACACACACACACACACACACACACACACACACACACACACACACACACACACAATGGGGGAGGGAGAGGGAGAAAGGCATACATACACAGGCAGGGAGAGGAGACAGAGAGAGAGAAAGAGAGATATACAGAGACAGAGAGAGAGAGAGAGAGAGAGAGAGAGAGAGAGAGAGAGAGAGAGAGAGAGAGAGAGAGAGAGGAGAGGGAGAGAGAGAGAGAGAGAGAGAGAGAGAGAGAGAGAGAGAGAGAGAGAGAGAGAGAGAGAGAGAGAGGAGAGAGAGAGAGAGAGAGAGAGAGAGAGAGAGAGAGAGAGAGAGAGAGAGAGAGAGAGAGAGAGAGAGAGAGAGAGAGAGAGAGAGAGAGAGGAGAGAGAGAGAGAGAGAGAGAGAGGGAGAGGGAGAGAGAGAGATAATAATACTCATAATCATAATAATACATTTGATTCATATAGCGTCTTTCAATGCTTTAGAGTGTGAGAAGAAACAAAAACCGACGAAATATATGTGCATACAGACACAGAGAGGGATAATGTTTGTGTGTGTATGTGCAAAAGCGTGTAAATGTTTAGGGGAGTCTTATAGGGGCAACTTCTCTGTAACCCCATAGTCTTATGAGATATGAGGTTGCTCTGAATTCACATCCTGGACAACAGAGAGGATGGTGTGAGAATGTTGGCAGGAGTTGATCTGTTAAGGCCCACCTCATTTTGGGTCATCGCTGCCTCTGCAATGCAATCTCTGTATTTGTGTGTGTGTGTGTGTGTGTGTGTGTGTGTGTGTGTGTGTGTGTGTGTGTGTGTGTGTGTGTGTGTGTGTGTGTGTGGGGGTGTGGGTGTGGGTGTTTGTGGGTGTGTTTTTGGGAACGAGAAAGTGACTTAGAGGGTTAGTTGGGTTACATAACCCTTGCTCAACTGTTCTGACGCTGCTCGGAACTAGCTCTGTCTCTTTCTTTGTCTCTCTATCTGGAGAAGTGGTGGTGGAGGTAATGAAGGGAGTCTGTGTGGCGATTTGGCCTGTTCAACATCTCACTCACACGTGGTCAATAATAATAATGAAATAATCCATCTTAATCCTCGACACCATCACCATCAACCTCATCATCACATTTTACGTTTACATTTAGGGCATTTAGCAGACGCTTTTATCCAAAGCGACTTACTATAAGTACATTTGTCATAAGAAATGAAAAAATATATTGCGGTCAGTACAGAACAGTTTCATAGAACCAAGTGCAAGTACTAACAATCGCTAGGCTAACCCATTCCCTGTGCACAGCAATGATAGCAACTACTGCAGATGCTACACAATAAGTACTATGAATAAGTGCAATGTAGATTAAGTACGTACAATAAGTGCGTACATTAAGTGCCAGGACGTACAACATACAATGGTGGCCGGAAGGGGCTGGGTAGCTATGCAGAGTCGAGGTGAACTCTGAACAGGTGAGTTTTGAGTCTTTTGCGGAAGCTGGTGAGCGACTCTGCAATCCGGACAACGGCAGGGAGGTCGTTCCAGCACTGAGGTCCCAAAACAGGGAAAAGTTGTGACTTTGTTGATCACCCTCATCAACACCATCATCGTCATCCTCATCATAATACTAATAATATATCATAGTCATAACGTGCCCTGGTTTCCCAGCCTCAAGGTTCTGCTGAGAGTTCCTATCCAGATGAAAAAGTGGCGGTCAGCTTGTTAAACTAGAAAAAGCTAGCAAGAAAATATTTGCTGACTCGACAGTGTGTTGGTGTGTGTGTGTGTGTGTGTGTGTGTGTGTGTGTGTGTGTGTGTGTGTGTGTGTGTGTGTGTGTGTGTGTGTGTGTGTGTGTGTGTGTGTGTGTGTGTGTGTGTGTGTGTGTGTGTGTGTGTGTGTGTGTGGGTATGTGTGTGTTTGGTGTGCCTGAAATATCCACCAATTGTACGATCCAACATATTGTTGACAGTGTTGATGTTTGCACTCAGCAGGGAACCAGGGCATACTCACATCAAGGATCATAAAGCGCTTGAGCGTGTCGAACAGAGAATATAATTAAAAACATATAAAATACATGTTTCTTAGCCGAAGACCACAAACCATAGGGGAACCGTAACAGAACATGGATTGGATCTGTATTACACACTAGAGGTATATTTCTTTTTTTTTTTTAAAAACAAGGCGATTAAAATGCTGAATTAAGCTGGCCAGTTTAGCAGACGTGTGCTCCTGCTGTGTGTGAGGACAGAGAGTCAAGTCCCACATGGGGGACTTCAGCTACGGAGGCTTAGCTGAACAGCGCAAGCATTTGCCACCTCTG
>NC_044049.1:12674392-12676892 GCF_902167405.1 Gadus morhua | reverse complement strand
CATGTCCGAGGCAGGTGGAGAGGTTGGCTATGTCAACAAGGAACACAAAGAAAACTACAAGGAACACATGGAATTATTGTATAGCCATCAGAATATCTTGTCCTTGACACATTGATCCAAAGGGACTGACTGACCACGTTGGGGGGTTAGAACAATTTCTCAAGGGTGCCGACAGACGCGACTGCGGCCATTGGGTATTTCGAACCCAGAACGTTTTTGATAGTTAAACACACTTAACCACCAGACTGTTCTGCCGCTACCTCTATGCTGTATATCAATGAATAAATATTTATACAAATAAAAACATTTAAACTGATAGAACAGTATACTCAATAGAAATAAGGAAATTAAGACAGAAACACAGTAAGATCAAGAGCTAACAGATTTATCCAGTCTATACATTTGTGTATTTAACAGAGATTTAAAAGAAGGGATCCTGAATGGCTATGGAGACGCTTTACTGATCCTATGTGTGCGTTGTCCTCCAGGCCTGCAGGTGGTGCTCAAGTCCATCATGAAGGCCATGATTCCCTTACTTCAGATAGGACTACTCCTGTTCTTCGCTATCCTCATGTTCGCCATCATCGGCCTGGAGTTCTACATGGGCAAATTCCACACCGCCTGCTTTGACAATTACACAAGTGAGTTTGTGTGTAGGTGTCATGCGTTTGTGCGTGCGTGCATGCTTGTGTATGTGAGTGTGTGGGTGGGTGTCAGTATTTCTATAGTATATTTCTAAGTGCAACAATAGAAAGGCGTATACATATTGATTTTGCATCTTTATTTTGGAATCATAGGAGAATAGGAGTGTTATTACTAAGAATGGTGTATTGGTCATTGTTTTGTAATCTCTCGAGAAATGATTTGTGATTCTGTAATTAAAATGAGATTAAATTTACACTAGAACATTTCTTTAAAGGTATCTCAAATTGTCATATTGCAAACAAATAATCCCATGATTCATTCTAATGTACAAGCACTATGTATAACATCAGAATGAAATGCATTTTTGGAATATATGGAATCACGTATTTGGTTACAGATTAAGGTTACCCGTATTTAGGTTAGATTAAATTTAGGTAGGAGGTGGTTATGTTTAGTAAGCAGTGTGCCAGCCAATCATGGTTCGATTATTGGAAGTTTGGGCGGGTCTTCCCATGAACTGCTGTAGGATCCATGAAATTGCCCGTCTGGTGAAGGATCCTTACATGGGCGTCCCATGTCCGTCTGCTTCCTCTCCCACCCCTTTCCTCAGAGGATGTGCGGGAGGAGTTCCCATGTGGTCTGGAGGCTCCGTCGCGCCTCTGTCCGGAGGGAACCACCTGTAGGCAGTACTGGCTGGGGCCCAACTACGGCATCACCCAGTTTGACAACATCCTGTTTGCCATCCTCACCGTCTTCCAGTGCATCACCATGGAAGGCTGGACTGAGCTCCTCTACTACGTAAGAGCCGGTGGAGTGTCTGCGGCAAGGCCGCCTTAATAGACGGGCTTACCTCGGCTGAAGCCCCAGGGCCTACGCCGATCGGGGGGCCTATCATGAGCTGCAGAAAAAAAAAATAATACTATTTTTTTTTCTTTTTTTTTTTTATACTGGCTCATGATAGGCCCCCCGATCGGCGTAGGCCCAAGACAATGTGATTTTTTGTTTTGGGCTTACAAAGATCAGAGGCCTATCATGAGCCAATAAAAAAGGGGGCCACTAGCTGGGCCCAGTGGCCACTTGACACCGCCAGTTGCCCCCCCCCCCCCCCCCCCCCCCCGTCCCCGTCCCCCCCCGTCGACAACGGCAAAATGTCTGAAGATAATTTACACATCTTCATTGTAAGGTCCCCTCTCAGGGGGCCTACGAACACTCTCAGCCCCAGGGCCCGATGGCAGGTTAATGCAGGCCTGGTCTGCGGGGGAATAATTAGTTGTGAACTTGCAGCAAAAAAGGCAGAAAAGTCTATTTTGAAGTTCTAATCAGTTCAAGTCAGAAATTTGTCAGCATTGACCGATCAACATACATTTAGTTATTTTTACCTGTACCAATGTTGTCGCTCAAAGAACTGGTGGCTATAGTTTGATTTATACCAGGCACCCTTCACTAAATTGACATCTCTTAGACAGTGATACAGTTACTATGCAGAAAAGAGGGTTAACCATGTTGTTTAGGATTTGATCTGGAACCCTTCATTATTTAGGTTGTTGGAAAAGGAATGGAATCATTGATATGTAGAGAAGGTAAAAACTCTCTGCCTTTGTGGGGAAAGCCGAGTTCCATAACAAAGCAATGTATCCCAGCATGCACCTGTCTTCTGCTCCCTTTCATGCGTGTGTTGACCATATATGATATGCTGCAGATATTTCAAGGGGTCATTTGCGCCGCGTTGTTTAAGACATCCACGCTGGCAGATTTGCCGGCGGTATATTTGCATCTATTCATGTCTTTGCATTGAGTTTGTGTATACTGCGCCACGCCTTCGCTTTCGCCATGAACGCACAGTAAGGAATAAATG
>NC_044049.1:12659392-12669392 GCF_902167405.1 Gadus morhua | reverse complement strand
TTCATTGTTCAAAGCAGGCTGTATATGGTATTTTCGGTAAGTGCTCCTAATTGAAAGGCTCCTGAATTGAAGGATCCTAATTGGACGGCTCCTAATTAGATGCCTCCTTATTGGAAGGATCCTAATTGGATTGTTCCTGGTTCTCCTGTGGCCCTCTAGGTTCTCCTTTCGCCCGCGCCAGCCTGAAGAGCTCCAAGCTGGAGGGCACCACCTTCGACCGGCGGGAGCGGCGACTGCGCTTCTTCATCCGTCACGTGGTGAAGACGCAGACCTTCTATTGGACGGTGCTGTGTCTTGTGGGCCTCAACACTCTGTGCGTGGCCGTTGTGCATTACGACCAGCCGGAACCACTCTCCGACTTCCTGTGTGAGTGGAGGAATAGACCTGCGTTCAGAAACAAGTGTTCCAAGGCATTGATGACTTTGACAGAGTGTTACTGCTTATGCCACACATGGGTCGATGGATGGATGGATGGATGGATGGATGGATGGATGGATGGACGGATGGATGGGCGGATGGATGGATGGGTAGATGGAAGGATGCATGCATGGATGGATGGGAATGGATTGATGGAGGGTCAGATTGACGGATTGATAAATGTGCAAGATAGAGACCAATGGAGAGGGGACACACAGAAGGATGCTCTCTGTCGTCCTCTATTCTCTCTGCCTAACCCCACCCCCTCCCTCCCTCAAATCTCTTGCCCCTTATAGATTTTGCGGAATTCATTTTCCTGGGAATCTTCTTGTCCGAGATGTTCATCAAGATGTACGGCCTGGGGAAGCAGGCCTACCTCAACTCCTCCTTCAACACCTTCGACTGCATCGTGAGTCACACACCGGACTGTACCCAGTACGCTGTAGCCAGTTCACTTGAACTGTTTCCAAACCACGATATCGCACCCCTCTGTTTACCCCAAAAATGGATCAACCTTCTTATGTGTCCCACAATCCATAAAGTTATAAGAAAGGTAGAGCACTCAAACCTTATCCCCCGTGTACTTCAACCACTCGTTCCAGGTGACAAGGTTGCCCATCAGATCTGGGGAAGGACGGCCCCCAGCATAGCTTGTTGATTATTTTATGTGATGAACTGCAATGTGCTTAGTTCAGCATGTGTATGAGTATGTCTGTTTAGTTGTTCTGATGAAATGCCCTATGATGCTGCACACATCTTAACACACAGGGGCAGATGAAGTATCTCTGGCTCAGTAACCTGTGCCCAGAACACAATACCTTGTTCAGCTCTATACCAAGTACCCTGTACCCGGTTACCAGAACCCAGAACCCAGTACGCTATAACCTGTACCAAGTAACCAGTACCCAGGACCCAATTCCATTTACCCTGAAGCCTGTACCCCGTACCCTGACCTTGTACCCTGTTCCCTTTACTAGGGATGTAGTCAACCAAATACAACTTGATCGACTGAAATGTCCCAGCTCTTCAAGTAATTGTTTGGTTGATTTAGTTGAGGACTGGATCAACTTAATCGGCACTCTACCATGTATTCTCAATATCATTGCTTTTATGTGTGTGTGTGTGTGTGTGTGTGTGTGTGTGTGTGTGTGTGTGTGTGTGTGTGTGTGTGTGTGTGTGTGTGTGTGTGCGCTCCAGGTGATTTGTGGCAGTATATTTGAGGTGCTGTGGTCCATCATCCAGCCCGGGACATCGTTTGGGATCAGTGTTCTGCGAGCCCTCAGGTTACTGAGGATCTTCAAAGTCACTAAGTGAGTCTATCTGCCTGCATGCATGTCTATCTGTCTTTCTGTCTGTCTGTCTGTCTGTCTGTCTGTCTGTCTGTCTGTCTGTCTGTCTGTCTGTCTGTCTGTCTGCCTCTCTGTCTGTCTGTCTGTCTGTCTGTCTGTCTGTCTGTCTGTCTGTCTGTCTGTCTGTCTGGCTGTCTGGCTGTCTGTCTGTCTGTCTGTCTTTCTGTCTGTCTGACTTTCTGTCCGTCTGTCTCCGTCTGTCTTTGTCCGTCTCTCTTTCTGTCGTTTGTTCTACCTCCATGTTTGTCTCTCTGTCTGTCTGTCTGTCTGCCTGTCTGACTCCCTGCCCGTCTGTCTCTCAGGTACTGGGCGTCTCTGAGGAACCTGGTGGTGTCTCTGCTCAACTCCATGAAGTCCATCATCAGCTTGCTCTTCCTCCTCTTCCTCTTCATCGTCGTATTCGCCCTTCTGGGCATGCAGCTCTTCGGGGGACAGTCAGTCATCCTTAACATGTCTTTCACTCTTTCTTTCTTTCTTTCTTTCTTTCTTTCTTTCTTTCTTTCTTTCTTTCTTTCTTTCTTTCTTTCTTTCTTTCTTTCTTTCTTTCTTTCTTTCTTTCTTTCTTTCTTTCTTTCTTTCTTTCTTTCTTTCTTTCTTTCTTTCTTTCTTTCTTTCTTTCTTTCTGTCTTTCTGTCTTTCTTTCTTCTTCTTATCTTACAGGCTTTCTGTCATTTTTAATTGCTTACTTCCTCTCTTCCTTTTGTTCTCCTTCTGTTTTCCATTGGAATAAAGTATAATACTTGTTCTATAAGTGTACTCTAGTATAAAGTTATTATTGTTAAATCAAGTTGTGTAATGGCACTGTTCGAAACGATTAGCCATTCTGAATGCCTTTTTTTTGTCTGTTTGTGTGTGTCCCTCTCTCTTGCTCTCTCTCTCTCTCTTTCTCTCTCTCTCTCTCTCTCTCTCTCTCTCTCTCTCTCTCTCTCTCTCTCTCTCTCTCTCTCTCTCTCTCTCTCTCTCTCTCTCTCTCCATCTCTCTCGGTCACTGTCTCTTTACTTCTGGCCTATAGGTTTAATTTTGAGAATGGCACTCCACCGACCAACTTTGATACATTCCCTGCAGCTATAATGACAGTGTTTCAGGTGAGGTCGACAAACACACACACACACACACACACACACACACACACACACACACACACACACACACACACACACACCCACCCACCCACCCACCCACCCACCCACACACACACACACACACACACACACACACACACACACACACACACACACACACACACACCCACACACACACACACACACACACACACACACACACACACACACTCACACACACACACACACACACACACACACACACACACACACACACACACAAACACACACTACAGATGCGCTCACATTCATAGTAATTTAGACACACGTACACACAGAGGAGGGATAATGGGAAAGAGTTGGATGGCAAGGGAAAATATATGGAGATTAGAATTCCCTCAAAACAAATAATGTAATAGAATTGCTTATCTTATATGTTGTGGCATTATTTGTGTGTGTGTGTGTGTGTGTGTGTGTGTGCGCGCGTGTGAGTGTGTTTCTGTGCGTGTGTGTGTGCGTGCATGTGCATATGAGTGTGTGTGTGTGTGTGTGTGTGTGTGTGTGTGTGTGTGTGTGTGTGTGTGTGTGTGTGTGTGTGTGTGTGTGTGTGCGTTTGTGTTTAGATCCTGACGGGAGAGGACTGGAACATGGTGATGTATGATGGGATCAAGTCTCAGGGTGGAGTCAACAAGGGCATGCCCTTCTCCATCTTCTTCATCGTCCTCACACTCTTTGGCAACTGTATCCTCTCTTGAATGTGGAGCACACCACACATATATGGACCCTCAGTGTACACGATGCACAAGAGCAATCACACAAACTCACACACATACAAGGAAGTTAACACACACACAAGGAAACGAACAAACACACGGACATAAAAGCAACACACACACACACACACACACACACACACACACACACACACACACACACACACACACACACACACACACACACACACACACACACACACACACACACGCAAACACCTACAATAATACACAATAAAAGCAATAATTCAGCTGAAACAGGGCTTAAACATGATGAACTATGCAAACAAAACATGTTTAATCATTTAGCAGACACTTGTTTCCAATGTAATTTTTATAATTATTATTATTGGACGTGCAAACATTTCCAGTACATTCTACGCAGGAAATAATTACACACATGAAATCCTAATAATACAGTGAAAACACAGTAATAAGACAGTGAAAACAAGTAATAACACAGTGATTACCCAGTGATTACACAGGAATCCATCCAGCCTATCCAATGAACTGCATTCCCTTTGCATGTGTTTGAATGTGTGTGCTCCTATACACACACACACACTGCCCTGTGAAGCCCAAATTTGTTCTTCCTTTGACTCTGTGGCGTTCAGACACTTTGCTCAACGTGTTCTTGGCCATCGCTGTGGACAATCTGGCCAACGCCCAGGAGCTGACCAAGGTATTTGCTGATCTCTTCTCTTCTATCTCGCCTAATTCCATTTTCCACAATCACAAGTTCCGGTGTGATTATTTGTCTTAATGCTGACATCTCCAATAGTGCCGTAATTATTGTTGAAATTTGGCAGATGCTACAAGGTCAAGGAGTTGATGATGTAAATGGTCCAACTACAGAGTTGGACCATTACGTCATTGGTTTCATTGGGACCAATTGAGAATGCATACCCTGGACCATAAATGGTCAAATTTGGTTGAAACAAAGTAACGTTGCAGGCAGACAGTAATTTCTTACAAAAATGACTTTCGTTATCTCTCTGAATTGGATGCTTTCACTTTTACAGTAAATCTTTAGGAAAAATATTAGTGTTACGAGGGATTCCCTTTTTCTTCGTCATACTTTAACTTCTCTCTGCCACTCTCTCTCTGCCTCTCTCTTTCTCTCTCTCTTTCTCTTTGTCTCTCTCTGTCTGTCTCGCTCCAGGATGAACAAGAGGAAGAGCGGGCGGCGAGCAAGAAGGCTGC
This sequence comes from Gadus morhua, assembly GCF_902167405.1. Classification (NCBI taxonomy): domain Eukaryota; kingdom Metazoa; phylum Chordata; class Actinopteri; order Gadiformes; family Gadidae; genus Gadus; species Gadus morhua. The sequence continues at coordinate 12,664,588 of NC_044049.1, read as the reverse complement.
CCTTCAGAAGGCCAAGGAGGTCGCGGAAGTCAGCCCTCTCTCTGCTGCTAATCTCTCCATTGCCGCGTAGGTGCATTCTCTCTCGTAATCTCCCTCTACTGATTCACCCCACAAATCAACCACGGCAATTCAAACAGTGAGGTACAATGGTCTTTATTCACAGATATATATCGGTAGACTGTCCTGTCGGGTCTTTACACGCAAACACATGCACACGCTTACACACACAGAAAACACACAGACAAACTCACATGCACAAATACACACAAAGCACATGTGTTTGAACTGTGTTAGTTCTCCACTGGTCTCAGATTCAAGAGAGTCAGAACTTTTGATCTTCTCTCTTTTAAGAACCGCACACACACACACACACACACACACACACACACACACACACACACACACACACACACACACACACACACACACACACACACACACAAACACACACACACACACACACACACACACACACACACACACACACACACACACACACACACACACACACGCACACACATGCTCACTCACACTCTCAAACCTTTTTTTGTAATAAAAGCATCCACACACATCATCTCTTTGAAGGTTTAGCGCTTTGATTTTTATCTAAGCCTCTGTCCGATCTGTTCATTCAGCAAATGCACAAGTCCTGTACTACCTATTCTTTGGTGAATATACAGTATATCTGACTGTGATTACTGTGTGCTATAATATAATGTAAGCATTACATGAATTTGATACTACGTATCTATTTACTATTCTTTTACCTATTTATAAATAGTTTTATTTATTTACCTATTCTTTGATGAATTTACAGTATATACTGACTGTGAATACTGTGTGCTATAGGACTTTAAGCACTACGTGATGTTGATTCTACGTATCTATTTACTATGAGATTTTATGGTATTTAAGGGTATATTTAGGTTAAGAACCTTTGTTTACTTAGAGTGTAAAAGGGGAGAGTTTGAACATGCAAGGCATTAATATATATATCTGACATATCCAGATGGGAAAAGAGAGACACTATTGGTAGTGTGACGCAAGCAAGACCACACTAGAGCTAGTTAGAGTAAATAGGACTTGCAGATTGTATTCTATGTGTGGTGTTTGCTTGTGTCTGTGTGTTTGCCATGTGTTTGACTTCATGTCTGCATTTGACATACACTTATATACATGTGTACATAATTGCTTGTAAAAGATTTGATTCCAAAAATAATAAGATGGTATAGGCTTCCTGTATTTTGTCTATTTATCTTTAAGGTCTCTATTTAGCTTTAAGGTGTTATTTTTAACACCTTAAAAACAATAAGCTTTAGAGGGACAAAAAAGAAGAGTAGAAGGAAGATAGAAGTATATGAAGGAATATATACAGTCTAAATAAATATATGTCTCAAAGAAAAGAATGGTAAATTAGGAATAGAGTTTAACGATGAAATTATATATTTTTTTTTTATTAAGTTTTATTGTCAGAGTTTAAAATGCAATTTTCTTATTTGTTTACTTTTGGTGCTTTTTAATTTGTTTCGGTTAGTTGGTTTAGTGTTGTCTGGTCTAATGTAGTTTAGCTTGAGGTTGCTATTTTTTTTGTCGGTATAAATCCATTTTGAGAAGTTGAATTGAGACTTGTTGATTCTAGACTAATTTAGTCATATCTATTTTTTGCTCAAGTGTCGTCTCGACTAGTCTAGGCTAGTCCAATCTAGCGTGTTGTGGTGTTGGATGGATGTGTTATTCAATGTGTAGTCTGTATTTATCCACTGTTACTAAGTCTTGTCTAGTCTACTCACAACCTGACTCTTCTAGTCCACCTTTCGTAGTCTACTCTTGTCTAGTCCTAATTTATTCTTCCGGGTCTCGTCTCGTCTAGTCTAGTCTACCCTTGCCAAGTCTGATCTTGTCTACTCAAGTCCACTCTCATCTAGTCTTGTTAAGTCAATGTCAATTTTGTCAATGTCAATTTCATTTATATAGCGCATTTACAGACGGCTTAGCCGCACCAAAGTGCTTTACAGTAAAGTGCAATATTGCAGGAAGGCACAAAAACAATAATAAATAAGAAGCAAAATAAAAGATCTAGTCTTTTATTGTCTTTTAGTCTTTTATCTTCTAGTCTTTTATTGACACTAGAGGACAGTCTACTGTCCTCTAGTGTAGTCTATCTACTGTTGTCTAGTAAGCTCTATTCCCGTCTCATCCGGTTTACTCTAATGTGGTCTAGTCTTGTCTAATTGGGGCCTGCCCGTAATTCCGACGCCTCATTGTTCCGACGTCTCAATGTTCCGAAATATTTCCCATTAGATCGACATGCCACTATTCCGACGGTTCAATGTTCCGAAAACGAAACCCATTGGTCCGAAGGTCCGTTAGTCCGACTTTTCAAAAAGGAGGCGCATTAGGCCGACGGTTCAATATGCCGAATAGGAAAAAGAGTTTTATACCTCGCTCGCTCCCTCTCTCTCTCACTCTCACTGTGTGTGTGTGTGTGTGTGTGTGTGTGTGTGTGTGTGTGTGTGTGTGTGTGTGTGTGTGTGTGTGTGTGTGTGTGTGTGTGTGTGTGTTCGTGCCCGTGTTGAGAATTAGACCTCCGCTCTCTGTCCATGGTGCTGCAACACCGTGTCGAAATGAAGTGAAGCGTTGTCTTTTTGCCCTCCAAAATTCATCGTGAACGTGATATGTAGGCCTAGGTTGTATTTTGGAGACAGAGAGAGAGTGAGAGTGAGATTGAGAGAGAGAGGGAGAAGGAGCGAGCGAGGTATAAAACTATTTTTCCTATTCGGCATATTGAACCGTCGGCCTAATGCGCCTCTTTTCGAAAAGTCGGACTAACGGACCTTCGGACCAATGGGTTTCGTTTTCGGAACATTGAACCGTCGGAATAGTGACATGTTGATCTAATGGGAAATATTTCGGAACATTGAGACGTCGGAACAATGAGGCGTCGGATTTACGGCATGGCACCGTCTAATTCATGTCTCGCCTAGTTTGGTCCAGTCCACTGTCGTCTACTCCACTCTCTTCTAGTCTAGGCTCGTCTAGTATTGTACTCTCTACTCCTCTAGTTTCGTTAAGCCTACTCTCGTCTAGTCTCAACTAGTTTAGAATAGTCTAGCGTGTTGTGGTGGTGGCTGAAGGTCTTGTGGTTTTATGTTTGGTCCGTATATTATAGTCTGGTAGTCTTATCGCCTAGTCCACTCTCCTCCCCTCCTAGTTTAGAATAGACTAGTGTGTGGTGGGTGGACGTCTTGTGGTTTTATATTTGTTCCCTATGTTATAGTCTAGTAGTCTAGTCGCCTAGTCCACTCTCGTCTCATCTTGACTACTCTCGTTAAGTCTAGTCTACTCTTATCTAGTCTAGACTACTGTGGTCTGGTCTCGTCTAGTCTACTTTCGTCTTGCCTAGTTTACCCTCGTCAATTCTAGTCTAGCATGTTGTTGTAATGGCAGGTAGATGGGCTGAGGTTTTCTTTTTGTGCCATGTGTTCTGCAGCGTCTCACAAACTGTTTCCCTCCTCAGCAACAAACTACACAGTGAGAGTCACAACACATCAGACCCCTTTCTGGACTGGTATTTATTTATTTATGTATTTGTTTGTTTATTCATTTCTCCTTTATTCTGTCTTATCCTTGAATTTCCCTTCCCTACTCGTACCTTTCTTCCTTTCTGGCCCCACTTGTATGTATATATATTTATATGTAAATATAAATCCCTCCCGTTTTCATGAAAATTGTATTCCTGTATTCTCAGCTTTTTTCTCCCCTCTCTGAGTTGGTGGTACTTGCTGTTTTGTTGTTTGTTTGTTGTTTGACATTTGCTGTTGCCCTCACCATGCGGTGTGGCTGCTGCTTGACTGTGATTGTTTCATTGTGCGTGTGGTTCAGCTGTTGGCTTTGGGACAATGGGAAGCTAACAGCTAACGACTGCGCATGGCATTTTAACGAGGAATGGGAGAAGAGGGCATTGATGTCTGGTTGGAGTTTTTTGAGTTGCCATCTCCTTCTGGATGGCAGGTTAACTTATCCGGTCGCTCCACTGGGCTATATCTATATCTGGGACCTCAATGCCTTCTCCTTCTGCATTCCCGTGTACGGGGAGAGTACAGAACGCCATTTTGGCGGATTTCTTGGTGAGATGAGGAGATGGGAGAGAGATCACCATTTGCTTAAGCTGCAGGTCCATTGTGGGAGGGTTTGCATTTACATCTTTAGTTTTTTTCTCTGGCTATTCAATTATATCCTCATCCTCTGACAAGCCCCCCCCCTCCCCCCCAGCTCCCCTACCCCTATGCTATCCTTCCTATACATAGACCCCCTCACCCAGTACTTTGGGACATTATCCATCCACACCTAACCCTCAGACCCCCACCTTCCCCTCCAAAAAAGAGCCCTGTCCAGTTGATCTCTCTTTTATTGTTTACTGTGGATGACGATTTAAATATCTACTCCCCACCTCCCTACCCCCATCCACGGTACATGTCATAGAATGGAGACACATCCACACATGTATCTGTGGCTCTAGATTTTTTTTAACATCACCCCTCAAATCATTGCCTACTTTTTGTTTTATATTTTGTTGCGTTATACGCGTGTGTAATTGTAACCCCTATGAATCCCCCCCCCCCATCATTATCCTCCCCCTTCCAACCCCATGTCCTCCAAAAAAACCTGATGTCTGATATGCTCTCCCTTATCTCTCCTACCTCCCCTCTCCCCTCTCTCCTACCTCCTCTTCCCTATCTCTCCCATCTCCCCTCTCTCCTACCTCCTATCCCCCATCTCTGCCCCCCTCCCCTCCCTACCTCCCCTCCTCGGTCTCTGGGCTGCAGTAAGGACCAGAAGAACAACTTGAAGGGCTTGAACAAGTCTGTGTGGGAGCAGCGCACCAAGGAGCTGAGGAAACAGACGCTGGCGTCCAGTCGCGAGGCACTCTACAACGAGCTCGACCCCGACGACCGCTGGAAGGCACGGGATGGAGTGAGCGAAGAGCCCAACAATGTAAACAACGCAACAGCAAACGGGCCATTAGCCTTGTGTTATCCGTGTACACAAGCGGGCGGCCCTCACGAGCACCCATCCATCAATCAATCAATCAATAATGATAATGATAGAAAATGTGTTGTGGCGTGGAATATGGATTTGTTAAGGGTTATGAGTGTGTGTTGTTAAGGGTTACAAGTGTGTTGTTGATGGTTGGAT
>NC_044049.1:12629392-12649392 GCF_902167405.1 Gadus morhua | reverse complement strand
CTAGTGACATCACACATGGGCATGGTCACCCAGCTGTATGATGGCTAGATCAGGCCACCAACCAGTGGGCACGGTCCACTTGTGGGAGCTGGTCGGTTGATCTGCGTGCCATGCAGAAGAGTTGTGCTGGTGGTACTAATGACACGACAGCAACGCATGGAAAGCAACAACGTTTCAATGCTGCATGGGAAGACTGCGCCATGCGCCGGGCATGCCTGTCTTTAGTCCAGTCTTTATCCCTCCTCGTAAAACATTGAAATGTGGTGTTCAGTAAAAAGCGTTGCCGAGGTTTGGGCCAAGCTTAACCATAGCATGTAGTAATGGCGGTAGTCGTGGCAAAATATCCCATTAACACTAGCATGTAACTGAAACGCTAACACGATGCTAACCACCAAGGCTAAGGAGTGACGAAAAGCGCATTGTTTTTTGCATGCACTCCAAACGCAGTTACTCGCCGTGAGTTAACTCGGAAACCACTAACATTGTGAAATGGCTCTGAACTGCCATTTTGGAATGAAGATGAACATCAACATAAACAATAACATGATAAACTTTGTGGATGTCCGTTATCCTGTTTCTTACAATTTGTGCTTGTGTGGGTGTGTGTTTGTGTGTGTGTGTGTGTGTGTGTGTGTGTGTGTGTGTGTGTGTGTGTGTGTGTGTGTGTGTGTGTGTGTGTGTGTGTGTGTGTGTGTGTGTGTATGGGCTTGCACATTGACAGGGGGAGCAGTGCGGGAAAGGACATCAGCACGATCAAGTCGCTCCGGGTGCTAAGAGTTCTTCGCCCTCTGAAGACCATCAAACGACTCCCCAAACTCAAGGTATCCCGAGGGGTTTCTACTGCGTCACTGTACTCGGGTGTTACATTTTCAGAATTTCAATCCCATTATGTTAAGTTATGCGTCTCATCAATCGATTGTAAAACCCTATCTCTTTTGAATGCAATTTCATTGTCCTCAGCCTCAATTATTATTCCTTTAGGATTAAAGCATCTGCTTGATGACAACGTAAATATTATCTCCCCTCCCCAAACCCAGGCTGTTTTTGACTGTGTGGTGAACTCCCTGAAGAACGTGCTGAACATCCTCATCGTCTACATGCTCTTCATGTTCATCTTTGCCGTGGTTGCCGTGCAGCTCTTCAAGGGACGATTCTTTTTCTGCACGGACGAGTCCAAAGAGTTTGAGCGCGATTGCAGGTCAGGATGTGGTCATGTCACTCGGCAGAATTGCACAACGTTATGGCTTTCTCAAGAGGAAACCTTAAATGTTGACTCATTAAACATTTGCATATACACTGACATTTAGGGCCTTTAGCAGATGCTTTTATTCAAAGCGACCGAAAATAAGTATTTGTCAGAAGAAGGCGAAGCAATATACCCCTGTCCTACTCCCTACTGTAAGGATGTTCATAGAACCAAGTGCCAAGCACCAACATGCTACACAATGCCAAGAACAATTTTTAAGTGCCATGACATACAACATACATTAAGTGCGTACATTAAGTGCCAGGACGTACAACATACATTAAGTGCGTACATTAAGTGCCAGGACGTACAACATACAATAAGTGCATAAGAGCGGTGGGAAGGGATGGTTTGCAGAGTCAAGGTGAACTCTGAACAGGTGAGTCTTGAGTCTTTTATGGAAGCTGGTGAGTCAATCTGCAGTCCTGACATCGGCAGGGAGCTCATTCCAACACTGCGGGGCCAAAACAGAGAAGAGTTGTGACTTTGATGATCGACCCTTATCTTGCTCGTTGCGATGGCGGTACCAGACGTCCAGCTGAAGTAGTTGAGCGGAGCACTCGAGCTGGGGTATGTGGTCTGACCAACGCTTGGAGGTAGGCAGGGGCAGTTCTATCGACCGCCTTGTAGGCCAATGCCATCATTAATCTGATGCAAGCTACTACAGGGAACTAGTGGAGGTCCTGGAATTAGGGGTTCACGTCTCAGAATTTAGGTAGGTTGAACACACGGCGTTCTGCCACGTTCTGCATAGGCTACAAAGGTTTAATCGCAGTGCGGGGGAGTCCGGCCAGGAGCGAGTTGCAGTAGTCGAGGCGGGAGATGACGAGTGCTTGGACCAGGAGCTGAGCTGCTTCCCCTGTGAGGAAGGGCCGGGCCTGCGGATTTTGTAGAGACCAATCTGCAGGAACGGGACAATGCGGTGATGTTTGCGTTGCAGCATCATTGATTATCCAATACCACACCAAGGTTTCTTGTGGTTGGTAATTGGGATACTGCAATGACCTCCACAGTGACCAGTAACTCAATGTGAGGGCAATTTTTCCCTAGCATAAGGAGGAGCTCAGTCTTGTTGAGGTTAAGTTTCAGCTGACGGGCAGTCGTCAAAGTGCTGATGTCTGCAGGACATTCTGAAATGCGTGTTGCAATCAGGGTGCTATCAGAGGAGGGGAAAGAGAGGAATAGCTAAGTGTCGTCAGCGTAGCAGTGATAGGAAAAAATGTGTAATGTGATTACAGAGCCCAATGATCTAGTATATAGGGAGAACAGAAGGGGTCCCAGTACAGAGCCTTGAGGGACACCAGTGTCAAGAGTGCAGGGTTTGGACATGGAGCCATTATATGGGAACTGATAGGTGCGATTCGTGTAGGGGATCTGGTGGTTCACGGTTTTCGAACGCCGTTGACAGATCGAGGAGAATGAGAACCGATGAGATGGATGAGGCTCTGGCAGCATGGAGCGACTCCGTCCCCGTGAGGAATGCTGTCTCAGTGGAGTGTGCAGTCTTGAAGCCTGACTGAAGAGGGTCAAGGGGATTGTTTTGTGAGGGATAGAGGACAGTTGGTTAGAGATGGCATGTTCCAGTATTTTAGAAGGGAATGACAGAAGAGTTATCAGTCTGTAGTTATGGATCTCGGTGGTGTCAAGGGTCGGTTCTTAAGGAGCGGCTTGATTCTGGCAGTCTCGAAGGACGCTGGATTAAGGCATGAGGTGAGGGAACGGCAGGATGTTACTCGAGACGGCATGGAGGAGTGGGGAGTGGATCCGGTTAAGGGGGCAGGTAGTGGTGTGGTTGGACATACAGTAACTAATCTGTTGACATCTTCAGAGGAGACAGGGACAAAGTGGTAAACAAAAGAGTTGGGGATAGGGGGGGGGAGGATGGTGGCAGAGGTAAAAGAGGACCTGATGTCCTTCAACTTCTGGGTCAAGTAGTTAACAAGGTCTTCAGCTGTGAGGGAGGAAGAAAGGCGGGAAGGGGGAGGAGGGAAAAGAACATGAAAAACTGTTTCCTGAGGATGGAGGTAGAGGGGTTGATTTTGGTCCGGTAGAAGGCAGATTTGGCTGTTGATGCAGTGGAGGTGAAGTCTGAGAGGTGATGGTAGTGAGAAAGATCATAAGTCTGATCTCAGCGATTCGGCCCACCAAGGATGGGGGGGAGGGGGGTAGAGGAACACGCTGGTCTGGAGTGGAAGGGACTGAGGGAGTCCAAGGAGGGCAGGGAGGATAGCAGAGTGTCCGAGGCTTCCTCGGTTGACAGTTGAGAGAATTGTTCGAGGGATGTTAGTAAAGCCAGGACAGTTGAGGCAAAAGTAGAGGGAGAGAGAGATTTCAAGTTGCGGGGTGTGGTGACTGTCTGAGGAGTAGGGAGGATTTCAAGGGGAGGGAAAAAGCAACTAAGTGGTCAAACACAAGGAGCGGGGTAACGGAGAGACCCGAGGTACCCCATGACCTTGTGAATATCAGGTCAAGTTGGGTCCCGGCCCTGTGGGTGGGAGGAGGAGGGAATAGTGTGAAGTCAAAGGTAGCGAAAAGGTTGGTTATTTCAGGTGAGTACTTCTCTGGCCGGAGGTAGCCCCGGAAAAGGAGTGATGTGTCATTTTCTGGAAAGCAGCTGGGAAGGGCATCCATCTCATCATAGAAATGGCGGAAGGGACCTGGTGGAAGGTAGATTAAACATGGTTAATGCAACTGTTCTCCCTCTGTTGCTGGATGACGACATTTCCTTAAGTGAAAATGTTCCTTCACCAAAGCTGAAATACAGAAGTACTTAGAGGAGAATGATAATGACGAGACAGACCCAGCAATGCTATGCGACGCTTTAAAAGCTGTTATACAAGGACAATATAATTTAGCAAAAAATGAAAGAGGTGAGAAACCAAATTAATAGAATACTACAACAGGAAATAGAGATAAAGGCTAGGTTTTTAAACCAAAATTACTATGAATTAGGCCTAAAAGCTACCAGATTATTGGCGAAAAAATTACGTAAGCAACAGGCAGGGATTACAGTCAATAAACTACGTGATCCTAATTCCAACCAAATTAAATATGAAATGTTCATCTTCTTCCGAAATTGAAAATATGTTCAGGGATTATTACAAAGATCCTCACACCCAAACATCAACCACAAATCATAAGGATACTAAAACATTTCTAGACTCCCTGGATCTGCCTATAGGTAAAGTGCAAAATGAACGCACAACAGCAAAGATATCAACAGTTGAAATCCATAAAGCAATAAGAAAATTGAAATCAAACAAGGCTTCCGGTAGAGACGGATTTCCATCTGAGTGGTACAAAAAACTTGAAAAAGAACTGTCACCACTATTACTTAGAGTCTTTAATTGGACAATTACCAAAGAGAACACGCCCCCCTCATGGAATGAAGGAATAATTACAGTCATCCCAAACCAATAAAGGATAAAGAATACTGCCACAATTTCAAACAGGCTCCAAACAATGGTAACAGATTTGATAGATGAAGACCAGACTGGCTTTGTCTTAGATCGACAAACTCAGGAGAATATCAGGAGAATACTTCAATACTTTTTATACATAAAATTAAATTAAATTAAAAACCAGCATTGATCAGGCTAGATGCCGAAAAGGCATTCGATAGGGTCAGGAGAGGAAGAATTGAACCCAACAACAACTTTTACCTTAAATACATGGTATTCTGTTATCAAACAACTAAAAGTGGGAAGGGAACCTGCTCTATTAATTTGGATAGCTTTTATAAAGAATTCACACCGGGAATTTCTGATACCAGATCCAAACAGTGGACTGAAATAGGTATAACAGCGATATGCAAGGTAACTTATTCAGATTCTTACAAATGAGGGATTATAATGTAAAAATAATTATGAATCATGCTGATGAGATACATCCTATGGTAAAAGTGATTGTACAATCTTACAATGACGTCATTCCCAGAGCTGTGTCAATGCTGTATTTTTGTTTGATGGAAGCTAAGAATGATTCAACATTATATTTCAAAGCTAAATGGGAAAAATAACTGACCCCGGACAACATGTGGTATGATATGTGGTAAATACACCAGACAACTACACAGTCACATGGATGGAGAGAATTCACTTGGAAAAAACAAATTTGTTTCTTTATAGCGCCCAAGATTGCTAGCAAACAAACGAACACTCAACAACCTTGCTGGAGACTGTGCAACTCTATGGATCCTAACCATACACATGTGTTTTGGAGCTGCAGTCAAATTCAATCTTTCTGGGATCATATTCATGTCATGCTGTGCGAGGTACTAGGATACTAAATCCCCCGAGCTTATCTTGTCCTATACCTGGGATATATATGGAAGGAACTGTGCACAAAGGAGACCAATATTTGATTATGATTCTTCTATATTTTATTGCTGCAGCAATAAAGGCCATCACTAAGAACTGGCTCCAGTCTGTTGCACCTGATTACAGACAATTGTTCAACATCATCATTGATATTCAATCAATGGAGAGACTCACATTTAGATTAATATCTAAGGAAGACTCATTTTCTAAAGGCTGGGATAAATGGTTGCTGTACATGAAAATATTGGTTATATGTAATGTGGATTGTCCCCCAACAGGCACTGTTCCCCTTTAATTTCCACACTTTATATCTTTCTCTCCAACTTTCTCTCTCTTTGACTATACTCTTCAAAAAACGAATAAAAGAAAGAAAAAAAATGAATGAATCTGAAACTGAAACCAACAGCTTTCTTTAGAGTTTCCAACGATATATATTCACACCCATTTGTAGATGTTTTTATCCAAAATTGATACCTTCTTACACCGTTAACGATAACATCTGTCAACATTGACACCATGCTCTACCCGTTTACATATACAGCACCACCATAGTAATGCTATCATTGTTATCCTTTGGTTCCAGGGGCGAATATCTGGTGTATGAACCTAATAACGAAGTGAAGGCGCAGAAGCGGGAGTGGAAGAAGTACGATTTCCACTACGACAACGTGGCTTGGGCCCTACTCACCCTCTTCACCGTGTCTACCGGAGAGGGGTGGCCGCAGTGAGTCGCACACACACCAAATGCATGTACACATGCAAAAGAACCCTTCCTATATATATATATTAATGCATACAGTATATGTACCACAGATGCTAGGCCGCATCTCCCTAAAAAAACTATTGGCGGATACATATAAACATACATACACGCATACATAATCTTACATACGCCTATGTCACTCACACGCACACCTACACACTGAGTTACACACTGACACACACAGAGAATCCCACGTACACTTTCTCTAACCGGAATCCTGTTCTCTGCCAAGGGTGCTGAAACATTCAGTGGATGCGACTTATGAGAACCAGGGCCCGAGCCCGGGGTACCGGATGGAGATGTCCATCTTCTACGTGGTGTACTTCGTGGTCTTCCCCTTCTTCTTCGTCAACATCTTCGTGGCTCTCATCATCATCACCTTCCAAGAACAGGGAGACAAGATGATGGAGGACTACAGCCTAGAAAAGAATGAGGTGAGGGAGGGAGGGAGGGAGGGAGGGAGGGAGGGATCGATGGTTTATAGTTAAATGGATGGATGGATGGATGGAAGGATGGATGTTGGATGGGTGGACGGATGAGTGTTTAGGTACCGGGAAGGATGGTGCGAGGATTGATGAAGAGATGGAGGGATGGATGATTATATAAGTGGATGGAAGAATGGATGGAAGGTTCTGTAGCGGGTTTGACTCGGTTTAATAGTTCACCGGTGACTTGCACTCATCCAAATGCCCTTCCTGGAGGACGGATTCCACTGCGCGGGGATCGGTGGATTATTTCCATTGGAGTAGGAGATGAATGTGGGTGGATGACGGGGGAAGCCATGAATGGAGGAGTGTTTAAATGGAAAGGTGTGTAGCAATGTGATTCTGACTTTGCGGGCGCTACAGTTCTATAGGTGGATGGATGTATGGATTGTTCTAAAAGTGGATGAATAGATGGATGGTTCTATAAGTTGATTGGAGGATGGATGGATGGTCCTATAAGTAGATAGCTGGATGGATGGTTCTATAAGTGGATGGATACGACTTGGATATGACTTGAAGGAGTGTCATGACACTATAAGCTTGAACTCTGTGATATTAACACTCCTATTATCTCTGAATCATTTGTTAAATAGCTTACACCAAACGACTAAAAATATTTCAAGTCCATAACTGAAGGTTAATTTTGAAGCTTGACATAACAAGACAGTCAGCCATTATCCACGGCTGAAAGGTAGGTTTGTTGCTAGGTGAACTCAGAAATTCTCAGGCCAATGCAGCATGCATCATTTCGTTCTCGACATACTTGCCTGCAATTTTTTACTCAGTAACTTTTGTGGTTTAATATGTAACACAAGTACTAGTACAATACTTCAACCAAGTAGTAAAAGTACCGTTTTTAAAAAATACAGAAAAATTACAAAATACCAAAAGAATCTACTCAAATCATTTTCTTGAGTAAATTTAACTAGTTATTTTTCACCTCTGTATATATTATATTACAGTATATTATATTCGATATCATATTATATTATATAATATCGATATAAAGCTCTGGGAGTCCGCAAACGGCAAAAATCACTTACTCCTCCATGCTGCGGTTCACTCTGACTGACAGCTAATTTTCATGCAATGGGCAGCATCTCATTTGCAGTTAAAGCTACAGACACCAGAAACAGCACATTCTCAAAGGGCCGATACAGAAGGTAATAGCGTGGGCGAGAATCTTTTTCCTTAAAGCTATTTCCAGCAAACAGCTTCAAAAACAAAAAATGCAAAAGCTTTCTGGAAGTCATATACTATGTTAACTTGTTGGAAAACATCATAATATGCCACCTTTAATCAATGGATGGATGGTTGGTTCTACAAGTGGATAGAAGGATGTCTAGATGGATTCAACACACAAGACCACAGTAGTATGGATGTGCGGTTGACTCTCACTAGACTAAACCATAAAACAAAATAAGACACATTCTAGTAAAAGTCTAAGCACCTATATGATGGCCCATATCTCACGAGTTTCTACCTGGTACACTACCCTTCCCCTCTTCTCTCCTTCCCCACGCAGAGAGCCTGTATAGACTTTGCCATCAACGCCAGGCCCCTGACGCGACACATGCCCCAAAACAAGCAAAGCTTCCAATACCGCATGTGGGAGTTTGTGGTGTCGCCGCCATTTGAGTATACTATCATGGCGATGATCGCGCTCAACACCGTCGTACTCATGATGAAGGTAAGAGAGCTCCAGGTCTATGTTGGTATGTTTGTATGAGCTACGTCTCAATCTAAGTCACTCTACCTACGAAGCTCATTCACAAGCTAGCTAGCGTTTAGTATTGATATGGAGAAGTTGAAAACTCTGTAACATATGGTACAATGGTGTGTGTGTGTGTGTGTGTGTGTGTGTGTGTGTGTGTGTGTGTGTGTGTGCGTGTGCGTGCGTGCGTGTGTGTGTGTGTGTGTGTGTGTGTGTGCGTGTGTGTCCACAGTATGACGGTGCGTCAGTCACCTATGAAGCGGTGCTGGCAAACCTCAACATCGTATTCACTTCTCTATTCTCCATGGAGTGTGTCCTCAAAATCATCGCCTTCGGAGTGTTGGTAAGTGTGTGTGTGCGTCTGTTGGTTGATTTTTGTATTCACAACCAAAACAAAAGCAGCTACAAACTGAAAAATGTAAAGGAACTATAAGGAATATTTATCCTATTGTAAATGTGCTTGTGCTTTACGTGGACATGTGTTCCATTATTAATCATGTAAATTAAGCAAGTTGTTCTTATTATTAATGTATTTATGTTAATATTAATATTGATCATTTACAATTTAAGAGACTTTGTGACCTTGTTAGATTATTATTATCTAGAAAATCAATGTGTGTATGTGTTTGTGTCCATCACTTGTCTATAAGGCACTTGTCTCATGTATTCTACTTCCTGTTCCTCCCTCTCTCTATCTATCTCTCTCTTTCAATCGTTTCTCTGTCCTCTGTGGCTCACACTGTTTTGTTCTACATCCATTTCTCGCTTCTCTCTCTCCGTTGTCCTAATTTCTGTCTTTCTGCTTCTTCCTTGTCATTCCCCCTTATTTGGTTTCTCCCAACTCTCTGCCTCTTCTTCTCTCTATGTGATTCTGTCTGTCTGTGTGTCTGTCTGTGTGTGTCTCTCTCTCTCTCTCTCTCTCTCTCTCTCTCTCTCTCTCTCTCTCTCTCTCTCTCTCTATATATATATATATATATATATATATATATATATATATATATATATATTCCTCCTACCACTACACCCTACTAATTGTCTACCATGTGTCCACAGAATTATTTCAAAGATGCCTGGAACATTTTTGACTGTGTGACAGTAGTTGGCAGCATCACTGACATTCTGGTTACCGAGCTTGGGGTAAGTGTGGCATTTGGTGTGTGTGTGTGTGTGTGTGTGTGTGTGTGTGTGTGTGTGTGTGTGTGTGTGTGTGTGTGTGTGTGTGTGTGTGTGTGTGTGTGTGTGTGCGTGTGTATGTGTGTGTATGTGTGTGTTTGCAAGTGTGTGTATGTGCGTGTGTATGTGCATGTGTATGAGAGCTGGGCTTTAAGCGCACGGCTGTGGGCTTGTACATCTGTCACAAAGGCCTTAGAAAAAAAAAGAAGACAGCAAAAGAGAATGAAGGAAGAGAAGTGTGGGGGGGGAGGGAGAAAGAGAGACCCCTGTTTTACATGGTCAGTGAAGCATGAACATCCCCTGAAAGTCTTATATAAATGTCCTAGTTGGTAGCGGGTGGGGCTAGGGATACAGGGGGAGTGCCCAACTATGCCCCAGCTAGCAGCGCATTAAGCAACCAACCGTCATAGCATCCCTCTCAGTAGCCAATCATATGCTCAGGTAGACAGAGCCTTGGGCAGTCGGAGGAGATAAGACTGACGTGAAGGTCTATTGAACAGATCTAACCATTGTATCCTGTTGGCTGCTGTATGCGTGTTTTTACACAGTTCAATGTTTTAATGTTTCTGTCTATTTGTCTGAGTGCCTGTATATTAAAGTAAATATATGCTAGATATGAAACTAAACATGTCCTTGCTGGCTGTACCTATTTTGTGACCCAGTCTAATGTAAAACAATGTATGTATTTATTTTTCAGTAATTGTATTGAAATTATTTCAGTTGTACATGCAAAATTGTACATACCTTGTACCTTGAACCCCGTTGATAATTGCTAGTTTTACTGATATGCCTGAAATCTGTTCAACTAGACCAGGAGATACTTTTAACATAAATACCTGAAGAGTATTTAGCTAGTAGAACATTAAGCTGAGTGTAAATACCTGAATGGTATTTAGGTTTATTTACGTAAATTTCACGGCACTACAGCTTGCTTTTAATTAAACATTTATTCTCAAATGTCCTTAGCTTTGGTATAGTGAGCTAATTGGTATATTAAGATAATTTATATATTGAGATAATTGATATGCTCAAATAATAGCTATTTGATTGGTTGAAGAACAAAAGCTGAATCAACAATCGTGCAGGGCATTTTTGGATCTTTTTGGTCATGTTTCAAAAGACTAAGAAGAAAAATATATTCTCAGAAACAAATGTTTTATTTTAAGTATTTATTTTCAATATTTATATTTTAAATTTTAAACCCTGCCGCCACCAATTTGATATTTTTTATCCCCTGCTGTGGATGTACACATCCTAAACATAAACACAATGAAAATTATGTAAACAATGCTGCACACCTGTGGGGTATACTATGAAGCGTGCTGAACATACCCAGGCTTTCACGGGATAACCTGGATCGACAAATACGAAACTCGCAATCAGAGAATTAAATGGTACCACGAAGCTCACTTACGAGTCATTTTGTCAAGGCAGGTTTTCCACTTTTGTTTCAATGCGCCTTCCCGTAAAAGGGGCGTTAATCACGTCATTTTACTCACCTTTACAAAATGGATAGATCAAGAGCAGTATATTTCACTCAAGAGGAACAGATAGTCATAATGAACTGCTATGAGAAGTTCAAGAATCAGATAACAGCTAGGGGCAACCCAGTTGCAAATTCGTAAGTGAAAGGATTCTGCACATTGTCTAAAACATAACTATGCCAGATGCAGAAGTGTTCACCTTTAATCCTAATAGAGGGCTGAGGATTTCAAAATGCAAAAGCAACGTCCAACCTGCCTTATTCTATAATTTAGGGAAATGCATAGCATATGTTTTCAACATGTGCTATACATTTAGCACATGTAGCACATGTAGCGGCGTTGGCGTAGTGGATTAGTACAAGACCCGAATGCCAGCGACCGGGGTGTAAATATCGCCTGTCCATAATCATGCCTTTTACCTCCATCTAGATGTGGTGCCAGCACGGCCTTGAGAACATGGCTTCAAGTTTGAAATAAGCACAAAAATATAATTCCATAACCTTTAGTGAATAAGTAATCCATATGACATACAAATTGGGACTTTTTAAGCTACACATAAAAGCACAACGCTTGGGTGACGAACCCTGCACGCAAAAATTCAAGACTGACGCGCCACCTCAAATCTACAACTATCTCACAGAGATACAACAGTAAGCATTGTCTACATAAGGTCCAACAAGGACGATCAAATAGCGAATTCCCTCTGAAGAGAACCTGAATATCGCATAAAGAATATTCTCAGGCGATGCAGAGGGATCGGATCTGTCCCAAAAGACCCTCTGTCTCCGGAGAGACCTGTACGTTAAGGGCTCCGAGGTGCACGGGAACACCCACAAATGGTGACGCCATTGTCAAAGGAGGGGCCGAAAGTCTTAGCTGATAATCTCCACCCGACCAGGTTTGGTTGGCAGCATAAGTCACCTTGGTGAATCAGCGACGCTAAATGAGAGCGACTTTCATGTCGCAGCTAACCCAGGCTCTGAGCGCGACATATCTCGCTAACCCACTAATCGAGGTTCGTAGTATACCCCACTGTGCAGCAAGGACCAGGAATGAACACCTTCTGAGTTGCCGCTAAATCTTTCCACAGTGACCACAGATTTTTCCTTGTTGTTGTTGTTGTCTACTATGTTTCTTTTTGTTTCTGTGTGTGCGTCTGTTTTCTTTCTTGTTGTTGTTGCTGTTGTTGTTGTTGTTGTTGTTGTTTTATTTCCTTCCTTCTTTTCTTGTACCGTCCACGCTAAACGTTTTCTCTCTCACGCGCTGGTTGCTCCGACCAAACCAACCACAAAATCCAAAAATGTGCCGCTATAAACCATGCCCCATCTGCAACATCTACGTGTAGATGGTTTGTAATTTTTTTGGAGATCTGTTTTTCTGCTTTTTCTTTTTTTACTGCATCTGTTTGGTGAATTCCCCTCCCCCCTCCCAAAACAAAAGAGCCACCTTTCCTCATGGCCTGCCAATGTTGTTGGGGACAGTGCATGTATTGCCTACACCTCACCCCCCCCCGCACACACACACACACACACACACACACACACACACACACACACACACACACACACACACACACACACACACACACACACACACACACACACACACACACACACACGCACACAACAAACTACCCTGCATACTTACTTGCACAACTACCTCTTGCATGAGCTCTGCAACCCCTCAAATGTAAAAGGAACCTAAAGATAAATATAATTCCACCCAGCTCTCTGCCAGTCATCGCAACAGAAATCCTCTGCCCTGAGATTAATAAAGTTGCCTGAATCTCAACATCCACATGACATGCACAATTAATCGAAACCCACAGACACGGGGGAAAATACTTGAGCAAATACACACACACACACACACACACACACACACACACACACACACACACACACACACACACACACACACACACACACACACACACACAGAGTGTGTGACTGGCGGAGACTTGAGAGTTAAACAACTACTTTAATGCATGACTTTACTCACAGACTCAATGCAGGATACTGTTCATGGAAGCTGCATGTGCCTGCAGCCTGTATCCTTTTATCCATGGTGTTGCTTCCTCCTGTTTACTGGTCAAAGGTCTAGGTCTTCAACATCTACTTCCGCATTTACTTCTGAAGAACTTGTTTTCTGTTACTTCACTTTTCTCCCCAAAATAGGCTAAGAGTAAATGCAGAGATATTGAATTAAGTAGCAAGGGTTTGAACCCAGTACCTTTCCCCTGTACCTCCCCCTCTGAACATTCTTCGTTACATACTTACTGAACAAGGTATTAAGTAAATTAGGTAAATATCAAGCGTGTCCTTTGACCAATAACCTTTTTGTGCATTGTTCTTATAATAATTATTACTGGACATGGATGGCAACGCGTCACATGATGATAAAGCCCTCCATGCCTGTTAAAACGCATTGGCCTGATATTTAAATATCTGTATTTTAAATCTGGCCTTGAAACAGTGATTTTAACATCGGCCCCTTTCCTCATACTTTTATGTTACGGTTCAGCAAGGTTACATTATCATAGGATTAAACGCTAGCGTCATTCCTATTAAGCTGTTATCAATAAACAACAACAAAACAGAAAGATTGTTATTGAAAAAAGTATTGTAGTTCGCAAGTTTTTGTTTAAAAGTATTTGGTAAAAGGAGAAGTTTAGCAGAATCTAGGTGATTGCACAGATACTTGCATAGGGCCCTACTTACACGAAGGGCCTTATGCACCTGGCGGCCATCTCGGTTCTAAACGCTAGCCTAGGCAGAATTCCACACTCGGTTAGTGTTCAGAACAAAAAAAATCAATCTTAGGCGCTCCACTGCAATTGTATCACAGTGACCTGATTGCATTGACATAGTAGAAGGCATTGACGAGACCATGTAGTAATACGGCATGCGAGGAGCAGGGCTCTGCACCTGGATGAACGACAATCCCCTAACCCCAAACCAAGCCCTCCTCCCAGTTGTCTCCCAGCACCGTGGCCTGGTTGGGGCTCCCGACACCCTCCTCTGTGGGCTGTTTTGGTTGTGTGTGTTTGGTTCCTTGCTAACTCCTCGGGGGGGGTATGAGATGCCTGTTGGTGCCTTGCTTTCTTCTTCTTTGGTTTGATGATATGCTTTTGTTTTGGTTATGTTTTGGTTTGATTTAAACCAGTTTGCGTTTGGTTTCGAATGTTTTCCGACCCAGCCCCCCCCGTGCCCTCCCCCACCACCTCCTCTTTCATTTGAATTTGCCTGACTTGAAAAGTAGGGTTGAGAAAAATTGTGCTTGTTCTCTTTGTTCAGCCACTAACTACTGTCTTCTCTTTTCCCACCACCCAACCCCCCCTCCCCCCTACCCTACCCCCCTACCCCCCAATTGATACGCAACCCTCCTCGTCCTCACTCTTTCCTTCTTTCACTACCTATCCTCTTTTCTTCTTTCTTATCCTTGTCAATTCGGTCACCTTCTTGATGTTTATATCCCTTCTTTTTGTTCTTCGCTCTCTCTCTTCCTCTCCTCCGTCCTTTACTCTGCCTAAATTCCTCATCTCTGTCCCCCTTCTGCACCCTCTGTATTTGGGTCTTCCTCGCTCTTGCCCTCGTTGTCTCTTCGTCTCTCCCCCTCTCTGTTTGTGCGGCCACCTCTGTGCTTCTGTCCCTTTCTCTCTCACTCGGTCTCGCTCTCTCTGTCTGTGTTTCTCCCATGCCCCTCTCTCTCTTCGTCTCTCCTTCTCTCTGTCTCTGTGTCTATCTCTGTGCCACTCTCTCGTTCTCTCTCTCTCATTCTCTGTCCGTTTTGTGGCGTCATGGCGGCTGTGCAGAACAACTTCATCAACCTGAGCTTCCTGAGGCTGTTCCGTGCAGCCCGCCTCATCAAGCTGCTGCGGCAGGGAGAGACCATCCGCATCCTGCTCTGGACCTTTGTCCAGTCCTTCAAGGTCCACGCACAACCACATAGACAAACACAAACGCAATCACATACACATACAGATGTCACACACCCCGACACATAAACATGCTCATACACATACGCATACACTTACACATGTCACACACACAGACACATATTTATAGTCACATGCACAGAAACAAACCTGATATAATTTGCCTAGTTCACGTTAATGACCTCCCTAAAAAGTCTAATGCTGATTGTGTTGTTTGGTTCCTTCAGGCCTTACCGTACGTCTGCCTGCTCATAGCCATGCTGTTCTTCATCTACGCCATCATAGGGATGCAGGTGAGGTAGCCTCTTGTTAGATCTCAGGATGTCTTACATTTCTACGTGTCTAGTTCAACACAAACAACGTTTTAACCCTTTCAACGTCTGCCCTTAATGTAAATAACTAGGTGGTCTGTGCATTGTGACCCAATAGGTGATTAGTAGTAGTTAACTTGTGGGCACAAATCCTTAAATGGTCTGTTTCTGTATAAATGACCTTTTGGAGTCCTTTTCTATAATTTTTTTGTAAAATAGTATTATCATACATATATATTGGAAAAAAATATGTATATGCTATCAGGTGATTGTTACTGTATCAGGAAAATTGTGGATGTACAAAACTTTCTGCTCCTTGGCGCACCTGATGAAGTGTCCCTTTAAAGTGTGGTTCTGGTGGAGTTGTGCATTAACGTGCTTGTTGTGCTGGGCCAGCTCTTTGGGAATATTGGGATTGAAGAAGAAAGTGAAAGTGCCATCAACCAACACAACAACTTCAGGACCTTCTTTCTGGCCCTCATACTCCTCTTCAGGTGTGTGTGCCCTCACATTCCTGTTAAAGACATTGGCAGAGAAATGCAATTTGGGTCAAACATGAGAACACATACCACCATTGTTAGTCCAAATGTTATCATATCTTACTCTCTTTTTTAAACTTGCTACCTTGTTTTAGCACTTTAACAGCTATCATCGTTTAGGTTTGCTTGGTTAGAATAACAGCTCTTCATTTTACCGTAGTTTATCTTTAATCATAGTTAATCTGAGCGTACTGTATAATCGTAGCTAACTTTTATGCTGTGTTTTATAAGAAAGAATTTCATATATAACATTTCCTGTCTTTGTTTCCCCGTAGGAGCGCGACGGGTGAAGCATGGCATGAGATCATGCTGGCCTGTCTGGGGGGCAAAGCATGTGACCCCCTATCTGAAAACAAGGAATCAGGCTCCTTGTGTGGGAGCCAGTTCGCCTATTTGTATTTTGTCTCCTTCATCTTCTTCTGCTCCTTCCTGGTGAGTGCTTACACATATATGGTGATGATGCTGATGCTGATTATAAAGATGATGATGATGATGATGATGATGATGATGATGATTGACATCATCAATCATTATAATGATGATAGTAATGATGATTTTGTGATTAAGTAGGCGCTTTCGCAGTAGATTTACATTAGATGCAGGTACACGTTTGGACATGGGAGGGTGTTTCTCTCGATTGGCCACTGTAGCCACCAGTGAGGCTTTTTCACTAGGTCCAACAACTACTTTAGCTCTGCTCTACTTCAGAGCAGAGCTAAAGCAGTGCTCTGTGTCTGTGCGTAGATGTTGAACCTGTTTGTGGCCGTCATCATGGACAACTTTGAGTACCTGACAAGAGACTCGTCCATCCTGGGCCCTCATCACCTGGACGAGTACGTCAGGATATGGGCAGAGTACGACCCAGCAGCCTGGTGAGGACACACACACACACATACACACACACACACACACACACACACACAAACACACACACACACGCACACACGCACACACACACACACACACACACACACACACACACACACACACACACACACACACACACATACACACACACACACACACACACACACACACACACACACACACACGCACACACACACACACACACACACACGCACACACACAGGCCGACACGCACACACGCACAGGCATATACACACACACACACACATAAATATTAGAAAACAGTTTTAATAGTAAGGCCCTGTCCACACGGATATGATTTTTGTGTAAAAACACGGAAGTCTTGTACGTTTGGGCCGACCGTCCAGAAGGACACAGAGTTTTCGGTGCCTGCAAACGCACTCTTTAGAAACCATGTCCCAGGGTGAAAAAAAAAGAGAAACCCCCCCGTTGCGTTTTCATTTTAGGACAAATGAGAACCAAAGATACACAAACGATGACATCATCGCCCCACCCCACCAGGTGGGCAACGTTAGATTTCCGTCTGATTTGATTTGGTTTGAGTTGGTTTGTATTATTTGTGTAGCTCTAAATACAGCCCTGGGGTAAATATGATTACTAACTGTACATTAAAAAGTATTTTCTGCTCAATCAAAAAGGTTTAGCCTGTGTGGCGCACAGGCTTGATGCGCATGCTCCGCCTATTCTTCTTCTTTTTTTTGGTGGAATTCTGAAGCAGAAACAGCACGACATATAGGCCTGGCATATGTCATTCAGCTTTTCTACAGCTTGATGCGTTTTTGCAATTAGTCCATCACTAAGGAGAAATTCATGCAACGATGCCAAGGAAAACCTGGGGGAAAATATCGTTTTTGTAGGCGTGGACAGGGCCTAAGACAACCTTTTAACATGCTTATTCACCCCAAACATTTCAACAAAACCTTCTCAGTGGAGCTCTGAGTACAATAGGTGTCTATTATTTCCCGTCATTGTGAACTAAAATGAGCCAAACAACAAACAAACAGTATTTTTTCTGTGACAACTGAACAAAATGGACAGGACGGACGAATAGGACAATGCTCAGAACCAGTTTCCGCGGCGTCAGGACAAATTCTCACCATGACGGCGTGAAAGGTTCAGAGTCGCTTCCCCTTAATCCCCAACCCACTCCTTCACTCCCACCTCGCCATCCCTTCTCCCCATCTCCCCCTCTCTGGAATCGGCATACTAACCAAAAAACTTAATGTGGACACAAGGTCGCCCCAACCCGAGCGCTAAGTTTAACAGTATCTGTATTCCAGCACGGTCTGTTATCCACTTCCTGTCTCGTCCTCGTTCTGTCCTGTTGCCTGTAGCGGACAGGGAGAGAGGGAGGGAGGGAGGAAGGGAGGGAGCAAAGGGAAGAGGGAGCAAGGAAGGGAGTATGAAAAAAATAAGGAAGGTAGGGAAGGCACAAAGGGAACAAGAGAGGAAGGAAGGGGAATGAGGGATGAACAACATACCATGAATCTATGACGTCAATAAATATAATATCTGTCTTTAGTATGTGCACAGGCTGTAACATACATTCACACACTCGGCCCTATCTTGCACCCAGCGCAATTGACTTTCTACGTCGACGCATTTATCGCTGCTAGTTTGCGCCCGGCGCAAAGCCGATTGTCCCCCGCAGCAAACTCGCGCCACTAAACTTGCTCCCTGAGAGGCGTTTCGGCAAAAAGCAGAGGCGTGTTCCGGCGCAAATGATACATGGGGCCATCTTACAGACCGATAGAGCAGTTGCGCAACTGACCGAAAAATACCTGGTCTAAGTGCACTTGCGGATAGCGCAGTTGTTGTTGCTATTTTGATGAACCATGGCAGGTCATAAGCAACATAAGCTTACACACCAGTAGGCTATACACAGCACAAACATGCAAACGATTTGCCTAATTGAAATATTATGATGACGATATTGATTGTGGAAACTACTTTTTCCATAGTGGCTGCATGAATGAACACTGTAGTAGTCTATGCCATGCGTTAAGATAATAATAACAATAATAGACTCAAGCAAAATCTCGTTTTAGGGTAAATGATAATGTTGGTTAAATTATTTGGAAAAGAACAGCTGATACAGTGGTAATAAGTTGTACTTTTAAGCATCTGCAAACACCATACAGCAAACACACATTTTCTTGACACAGACATGCGTGTGTGCACCCATCTGTTTAAACCCAAGCAAACTAAACACGTAATGCATAATACAGTCCATGGCAATGTATAATAACGGGGGGAAACATGCATATTATGAACACATGTTGAGAACGATAATGTATACAATACGGGTAACAAACAATGTTTGTTAATGTATTGCCGCATATCATTAAATAGACCCACAGTTGCGGCCACAGGAACGCATATCATATGTGCGTTAAGTTTTCTATGCTGAAATGTACATGACGACTCAGTATTTCTGAAGTTGTAGAAAAAGACGCCATTCCATGTGTGAATTAAGCCATATTACTTGGCCATAAACTGAGCCATTTGAAGTTTGAAATTCATGTGGTCATGCATCTGTCTCATCGGAGACTGCAGACGCGCAGTCAAAATATCAACTCGTCAGGTTAAAATGCGCTCATGGCTCTTAAAGGGGATGGGAGACGGCACTCTCATTGGTTAATTGCTTGTTACGCCCAAAACACACCTACGGGTATTCAGGCCAAGCCATTTTAGATTTGCGTCGGGCGCAAGAGTAATTTATCCGCCGGTATAATAGCAACAGCGCCAGAGATCTGCCCACAAAGCTATATGCGCTCGCCGCTTTGTGCTTCTCACCTGCGTTTCAGACCGTTAAAATAGGGCCCAGTGCCTGTTTTTACTGTTCGCCTCGTCTGGAGAACATGCTGATATCGTACCATTTGTCCTCATTAGTTTAACAGCCGTTGTGAGCAACGTTGGCAGTAAGATACTGAAAAGGGCCTATTAGGCAGTTAGCCTTTCAGCATGCAAATGGGTGTTTCTGTAAGTACCACGTGCACACGTCACGGTGCACACGGCATCGTTCCCCAATCACAGTGCACACATCAACGTGCACACATTACCTTGCACACGTCGCCGTGCAAACATCACCGTGCACATGGGTGAGCTATGAAGAAGAGCATGGCAGGTGCTGGGGCCGAG
>NC_044049.1:12491892-12619392 GCF_902167405.1 Gadus morhua | reverse complement strand
GCTGGATTTTCACCCAATCCCCTTCGTACTATCTTTAGACAGACAGTAGGCCTGCTTTCCTGGCCTTTTAAAACTATTTTGGGATCAAGCACATAGTTTCTACGGGCTTCACATTTTTTTCTATCTTTAAGAGTTGAGCTAAAAAGGGAACAGAAGTGAACGTGAGTCTTTAGACCTTTAGTTCAAGAAGATATACGCGTAATATGAGTCTAGCCTCTTTTTTTTCATATATTGGTTAAAACCACTAGATATTATCCATTAAAATGTAGCATAACACAGTATAGAACTTTAGCCTCCATATAAGCGTCTTAGCTCGTACATGCCCGCGGAGCTACGGTAGACCGCAAAGAGGGTACGGATGGGTTATGGATGTCCAAGTGGTGAGTTGGCGGCAATCCGAAGGCCCCTGTGACCCCAGGGACTACAGTCGGCGTCGCCATGGCAACGAATGCCTTCACCGCTCAAAAGTGTGATGCTGCATCTTACCTCCCTCATCCCACAGGCTGCCGGGATATCAGTTCGTCCAGACTCCTATTCTTCATTTATTTTCTCACTCTCACTCTCTCTATCTCTTCTCCCCTCTTTCTCTCTGAGGTATATTCTATCCCTGCTCTCTCCTTTCGGTTTTTCCTCGTCCCTGTACGACAACTCCGCTGTGTGCTCCGTGCCTTTTCTGCTATTGCTCCGGATTTCTCCTCTTCCATTTCCCCTGCTGTTGGCTTGGCTGATCGCTGGCGTCGTCCATCTTGTATATCTTACACAGAATCGAACGCCATTACTGTTTCAGCCCGTGGAGGCGCCCACCCCCACACAAGACGGGGGGCCGGGACTCGCCGCTCTATCGCCATCACAGACAACTGACCAGCCAATCGGCAGCCTGTAAGTAGTACTGAAGAACCCCCCCAAACTATACCTTTAGTTTAATTCAAGTAATTGTTTCTGTTTCTTTCTAAACGTCCACTAGTTAACGGATTAATGCTGAATGGAGAAAATCCTCGATATAGAGAAGGCAAATGTTTTTGGATGTTTTTTGGAAGGTTTTGCATTAATGCATATGTGTGTGTGCGTTCACATCTATGTGTGTGTGTGTGTGTGTGTGTGTGTGTCTGTGTTTGTGTGTGTCTATGTGTGTGTGTGTCTGTGTATGTGTTTGTCTGTGTCTGGATGTGACGTCACAGAGCTGTTGAAGGGGGGATCCCAGAGAGCCAGTCCTGGGTGACTGCGCGAGCCCAGGAGATGTCCCAGAAAGTGGGGAGCTGGAGCCCCGAAGGCCACCCTGGTGTACACTCCCAAGATGGCCTGGGACGCATGACCAACTCACAGGTAGCACACAGACACAACACCGGACCCAATAACAGCTGGAAAAACAAATGCCCATTGGATAAAAAAACGGTTGAAATGCACACACACACACACACACACACACACACACACACACACACACACACACACACACACACACACACACACACACACACACACACACACACACACACACACACACACACACACACAGATTCATACTCCAACAGTGGATACTCACTCAATCAAATACAGCAATAGTAGCAGCTTGATTCATTCATGTTCCACTTTCATGTTGTGACGAAACAAAAGCCCAGAGCTAACTCTAACAGTTGCACAGTGAAGGAGATGGAGGTCCATGTGCAAATGAAGATCATAGTTCCATTTCAATGGAATCCATTCCTTGAACCCCCCCCCCCCTGCCAACCACCAATTAAAATGTCTGGTCTTAGATTGGCATGGCGACTCATTTCATGTTGAGTTTTGCGGAGTTCAGAGTTCAGTTTTGCAGAGTTCAGAACTCCAGCTATGAAATAGCCAATCACGTTCCAGAGCACATGGAAAGGCTCCACTCAGAAAATGTATGCTGGGTGAACTGCAATATATTGAAAAAATAAAACTGCGGTTATCCTGCACAATATTCATAATTTTGTGGTCATAAACAGTGTTTTTAATTTTTTGGGGTTAGCATATGTCAGTGGACTGTAACATTTCCATTAATTTTCTTGACAGTTGACAATAAGAGTTACGAATGGAGACATCATATAGAAATTGACACCCAAATTACTCTGTCTCATTATTGTTTAATTTGTACCTCATTCAACATTTTTTAAAAAAACTCCAAACCCTTCTGTAAATGCATGTGGTAAAATGAAAGATATCTACCTATTTATGAAGGTAAATAGCCTATGTTGCAAAATGCCTGTAGAACCAAAATCTGAGAGCAGAGCTATTCACTATGAATATGTGGATAATTTGACATCGAGGCTCCAGTTTTTAATACATTTCGTTTGGACGTGTAACATAAATAATAATGAATTGTGTCCAATTAACATGTCTGAAATCAATAAGCTTGGTGTTTTGCGTTTTGCTATAGGTTATTGCTGTGTTACTACCAAATCTGTCCAGCCCAATCTATCACTTGGAATGACATAACTAGCACTCAGACAGTGATTTAATATTCATTTTGTCACATTGATTTCCGAAGTAATTTGTTCATTAAAACTAAACTTTTGAATTGCTGTTTAGCTTCAAAAGATAGCTTAAAATATATGTAATTCACCCTAGCCAGTTTAACCTTGTTTCTGCTATAAACAAAGCATTTCAGCACGTAATGTTGTCATGGCGATCAGTAGTGTAAATTGCACTGAAACTCATACACTCGTTAGCATGTGAACTATGCTTTTTTACATTCTAAACATTAACGTAGGTCATCCCAGCGTCTTGTTTCTAAGAATTCTGTTCTAACAATTGTTAGTAATATTGTGTTCATAAAACATGTTCATGCACAAAGGAAATATGTGTTCATGTCACAGTAAATGCAATCATCGGGTTTTGAGGTACTGGAAAATAGAACATTTACATATAGTGTTATATGTAAATAGTGTATCTAAATATTTGTGAATACTTTTCCGTGACTTCACGTGTTAATATTTTAGTGAAAATATTTTTCACAAAAGTTTTTGTTTAACAAGTTCTCGCAATGTATTATACAAGTTATCACATCCAGACTCCAAGCTCTCACTTTTCGCAACATATTTACTGTCATACTTTTCCCCCTTAGACCTCAACTATTAATATCCCCCTTCTTCAAAACTCCTCAGCTGCTGTTTATGACTACATATATGGTTTCCACTGCCCATCGCAAACAGAACAACATGGATGTACTCATCCATTGAGATATGTTCTACCATTGACTTAAGTTCCAACATAAGCTAGCACCCCCACACCACCCATCTCCATTGAACTGACAGACAGCAGGGCTAAAGGTACCAACTTTAGGATCAGGCCAACCTAAGATCCATTGGCTTAACATGTTGAATCTAACTATACTTCCCCATCTTAAAGCATTCTAATTCAAGCTATTTAAACTAAAACCAAGTCAAGATGACATCGACACTGCTGGTGAAAAAGGGTAATTGTTGGAGTGATGGACTCTAGTGGTTTAAATATTGAAAGTTCTGAAATCACGCTGAATGTCAACAGCAATAGGCAAAAGAAAGAGGGCTCATCCCCTACATGCTCAATAATAATAGTTCATTGTAAGGGCAAAAGCATTCACCTAATTGTGTTTTTTTTTGCTTATTTGGGCTACTACTTCACATACCACCCATTATTTTGAGCCAATCCAATTGAGCCATGGCAAAAATAACCAAGGTGTTCTACCAAACAATAGTGCTCTTCCTGCTGGTTTATTTTAGTGCTTGGTTGATCCAAATAGTGTACAATCCATTAAAGATAAGCAGAAGTAGAGGTAAGCAGAAAGCCATTAAAGCTGAACTCACTCCCCACCTGTTCCCCTTAACAACAGCCCTCACCTTCCAGGCCTGGATCGCCATACATTAACCCCAACCCTTCCTCAATCACTTTCCGAGGCCAACCACCAATCACAATGGCTCCTGCTGTGTCTTTTCAGACGGTAGAGATGAGAGAGATTGGGCGGGATGGTTACTCGGATACCGAGCACTTTCCACCAATGGAAGGTCACGGAAGAGCTGCTTCCATGCCCCGCCTACCTGGCGACAACCAAGTGAGCATCCTCACCATTCTGTTGTATTCTCCTCCATTCTCTATGCTTCTTCAACCACTGCTGTTCTTCTTCAACTCTTTTTATTATATTTTTTTTTTAACAAGGACTCTTTTATTGAGATCAGGAAACTGACAGACAACCCCCAATTACATGAATTGAAATAACGCACAAATTGATAAAAGGCATTTTTAAAGATTAGAGAGATTCTATTTAGGTTCCGAAAGTAATCAATGTGATTTAAATGATCACACTCCAAAAAAATAAGCTTGTTGTATTTAGGAATTGTCAGGATGATAATCCCACTAAGTATATACATGAATGATACATGGAGTGTAGGCAGTGTTGTTGACTAGATAATTCAACAATATGAAAAAGATGCATTCTGTAGTGTCCACCGCTCATTTATTCTATCACTATTCTATTGAATTAGCCTGAATTTGTTTAGTATTATCTTATGTTAGCTATATTATTATAGATAATATAAAAATATATAATAATATTATACAATACATATAAAATAATTATTTTTATTATAATGAGTTGCAATGGGCGCAATTAATATGAACTGTGCAGATATTTCACTGAAACAGACAGAAAGCAGTCAGCATTCTCTGTTTGGGAGTGTGGTTTGCTTTGCTCTCTTTTTGCTCTTCTTTCTCTCCTCTTCCTTTTCCTTCCTTCATTTGCATGAAGTGGAGGCAACTGTGGCTGGCTTTTGTTGTGTTCTTATCTCCATTAAACACATTCACCCCTTTTTGCACTACCTCAATGGAGTCCCGTGAAACTGCTGATGTCACGCAAACACAACACACACACACACACACACATCATACGCTGTACTCACATTCAATAATATTACTCTTCCTTCCTGCAAAAGGGTAGACCACCAGATTTGCTTCTATCGAAAAATGTGACTACAAATGTTTGTTTCAACCATGTTGCTTGTGCATTCACAAAATGTCCTGTATGAGATTCATAAATTAGACTATTATATTGAATGGTCAATGTAATATTATTATTGAATGGTCACTGCAGGCTTTCTGACATCAAGGTTGAAACAAACAGATTGCTGTATAGATATCTTTAAGGTAAACAAATGGGAATGAATTGTTTGAAGTCTGTGTGTGTGTGTGTGTGTGTGTGTGTGTGTGTGTGTGTGTGTGTGTGTGTGTGTGTGTGTGTGTTTCTGTATTAGTGTGACTGTGTCTCTGTCGTGGTCTCGTTGCGTTGTGAACCTCACCGAGCCTGTGTTGCCACGTCTTTGTGGTTCCTGTCTAAACACCAAACGTCTCGATGTGGAGTGTGTGTATGTGTGTTTGTTTGTGTATATGGGTCAGTGTGGGCGAGTTAGAATCTATGTGTTTTCCTGTGTATTCCGTCACCATTGTGACTTTGGTAACTGCTTGTCTCTAGCACAGTGTTGTTGTATTTCTGGGTCGTCGGCTGTCCTTAGTGGTAAGTTTCTCACCTCCACGCCTGCTTCAATGTGTAACCAACCTCCAACCAATCAATCTCTCTCTCTCTCTTTCGCTCTCTCTCTTTCTCACTCTCTCTCTCTCTCTGGGTTTCTTTCTCTCTATCTCTCTCTATCTCCCCCACACTACAACACACACACACTTCCTGGTTCTTGTCCCAATTCCCATGTGTATGTCTCTCATTTTCTCTTTCCCCCTCTCTCTCTCTCTTTTTCCACTCTCTCTCCCTCTCTCTCTCAATTTCTTTCGCTCTGCCCTTTTGTCTCCTATGGTCCTTGTGTTACCCTCCCCTACTTGTGTTTCTATGTGTGTGTGTGTGTGTGTGTGTGTGTGTGTGTGTGTGTGTGTGTGTGTGTGTGTGTGTGTGTGTGTCTTCTCTGTGCTTATTCAGCAGCGGAGGAAAGGGAGACACCGTGGCAGTAACCTCAGTGTATGTACCCTGTCCCCCTCTCTCTCTCTCTCTCTCTCTCTCTCTCTCTCTCTCTCTCTCTCTCTCTCTCTCTCTCTCTCTCTCTCTCTCTCTCTCTCTCTCTCTCTCGCTCTCTCGCTTTCTCTTCCTCTTTCTCTCTTTCTATGTCTGTCTCTCTTTCTATGTCTGTCTCTCTCTTTCTATGTCTGTCTCTCTTTCTATGTCTGTCTCTCTTTCTATGTCTGTCTCTCTCTTTCTATGTCTGTCTCTCTTTCTATGTCTGTCTCTCTCTTTCTATGTCTGTCTCTCTCTTTCTATGTCTGTCTCTCTTTCTCTGTCTGTCTCTCTCTTTCTATGTCTATCTCTCTCTTTCTATGTCTGTCTCTCTCTTTCTCTCTCTACCGCTATCATTCTATTTGTCCCTCGATCCTTCACTATCTCCCTAGCTCTGCCCTCAATCTACCCCCCTACCTTTACCCCCACCTTTGTCCCCCCACCCCCTCACTCTCGCTATCACTCTCTCTCTATCCCTATTTATCTCCTGCTCCTCTATATCTCTCTATATCGCTGCCTCCCTCTCCTTTTCCTGCGTCCTTTGTTTCATACAGCCCTTTCCCTTCCTCGTGACCTTACTAGCACACCACGCAACGTGAATCCCCCGTTCGTCGTGCAACGGACGTGTTTTGAACCAACAACCTTCCACCGTTTACTCTTCGGTCAGATGGGGTTTGATTGGCATGACCGGAAACTGATCTCAGATCCTGCTGCCCAATCAATTCCTGGCAGTCCTCCGGTGTCTCGCTCTTTACTGCACTTTGTGATAAGAGGCTCCTGAATCCCAGATAGGGCATGCAATATGATCGCTGCAGCGCACAATCTGATACGCATGCAGCAGAGCCGCATCGTACAGCATAGCAGCGTCCCTTTTAAGAAAACTTTTTAGTAGCACATGCTGGGACAAGTTGACCGGATTTGTTTTTGTGTTGTTATTTTAGTTCTTGTTATTTTTATGACTTGTTAAACCTCCCCCATCAACGAAAGTGTACTGTGGCCTCACTTACTCTCTCTCCCTCTCTCTCTCACTCTCTGTCTTATGGCTGTGTCTCTCTATCCATGGCCGCTGCTGCAGCTCTGTGTCGCTCTGTGTCTTCATGCCTGTTGGTCAGACTGTGATGATGTCATCATGATGTCATCATGATGTCATCATGATGTTATCAGTGTCCTGTCTCTCTGTCTCTGTGTGGCACCCAGTCACCTGCATGCGCAAACATCATTCATGTGTGTGTGTGTGTGTGTGTGTGTGTGTGTGTGTGTGTGTGTGTGTGTGTGTGTGTGTGTGTGTGTGTGTGTGTGTGTGTGTGTTTGTGGTGCCGAAGACAGAGAAGGAATTGTGTGTTAGAATTTGTTGAAAGAAAAGGTACATTCAAGGGACCCTCAGTGCTACACTTAATGGACCCAAAATCTGCTTTGAGTTTGTACTCCAAAAAATGTCCCACAGTTTCACAAACATGTAGAAGGACGTAAAGGACCCATAAGGATTTAGTACTGGAGCGTACCCTGCATGATGTTCTCGATACCCTCCCGGCAGCATCGAGTGGCTCCATAGGCTCCAGTCTGCTGTCCCCTCCTGCCTCTTGGAAAGTCTGGCGCTTTGTACCCAAGAGAGTGAGCTTTGGTCTTGGCTGGAGGACTCCCGGCACACCCGCCCCCCTCCCTATGTGCATGCATGGCTGGAGCGATCTAAAGGCACACTCTCAGAAATCAGCCAACGGACAGGCTATTTTTATGTGCTGGGTCTGGAATGTGTCATGCTCAGTTGGTCTGGGGCAGGGGTGGCGTGTGCAGGTTCTACTGATGAGACGGTTTGATTTGTTTACCTTTATGGGAGTGGGACAGCATGGAAAGGCATGGCCGCTGTTCATCTCTGTTCTATTCCTCTACTTCTATTTCCTTATTTTTGTGTTTATTATATCGTCTTTGAGGAAGCATGACGGTGAAAATGACTTTTAACCAATATGTATAACCGGGAAAGAGAACCATGCATATAGTATTACACACACACACACACACACACTCACACTCCCACCACAGGAAACATCTTGAGAGGAAGAAAGAAAGAGAGAGATATGCCCTTCATCCTCTGTCCCTCTCTCTCTCTCTCTCTCTCTCTCTCTCTCTCTCTCTCTCTCTCTCTCTCTCTCTCTCTCTCTCTCTCTCTCTCTCTCTCTCTTTCTCTCGCTCTCATTCCCTCACTCTTTATTTTCTGCCTCTCCTCTCGCTCCATTAGACAATCCCTGACAACAGCCCCATGAAGCGTTCAGCCTCGTCCCTGGGCCACAGCCGGTTGGGACGGCCCCACCGGGGGGACCGCGGGGGGCCCGAGGACTACGCCATGGAGCACACCATCCCGGAGGAGGGTTGTGTCACACGCCACACCCACCGCCGCAAGGAACGCAACCACCACACCTCACAGAGATCCCTGTGTCGCTACACAGAGGCGGACACAGGTGGGAGGCGGAAACGCGTACAAACACACACCACGCAGACCGAATCATGCCGTTGGTATCACCTTTATCTTTATCTTCTTATAGTATGTTGTATTCTATTGTGCATAGCTATGCAACCAACTGTCAAATCCCATTACATCTTGCCAAAAGAGACCTTACGGCACCATCTATGGGTTAGTGTTGTGTACTGCGGTTTCAGCTGCGAACTTAACATGCATCTACCTCGTCATTTTCCCCATATGGTCATTGCACCGCCCTGTATTTTTTAGAAGGAATATTGTGGTTAGAGCTGTAAGAAATAAGCTAAGTGATAGCCAACCCCAACCTAGGCCATATATTCCCTCTCCTCACCGCCCTCTACGTGTCTGAAGGGGCACCGTGGTTTGAGCTGTGATCTCAGTGTGTCCTTCTCAACCACCAGGCCACACGGAGCTAAGCACCACCACCAAGTCCGGGGAGCTGCCCCTCAGAGACAAGGAGCGCGACAGGGACAGGGACCGCGGACGCTCCAAGGACCGCAAGCATCACCACCACCATCACCACCACCATCACCAGGGCTCAGTGGACAAGGAGCACTACGCACCATCTGAGCGGCCGGGCGAGTACGTGCACCGACACTCCCGGGAGAGGGAGACCGACCGGGACCGGGAGAGAGAGAGGGAGAGAGAGACCGACCACGACCGGGAGAGAGACCACGATCGTGAACGCGACCGGGAGAGAGAGACCGACCACGACCGGGAGAGAGAGCCCGACCACGACCGGGAGAGAGAGCCCGACCACGACCGAGAGAGAGACCACGACCGCGACCGGGAGAGAGAGCCCGACCATGACCGGGAGAGGGAAAAAGACAACCGTCGATGGTCGCGCTCACCCAGTGAGGGCCGCGAGTGCATGACGCACAGACAGGTGGGCTTCTGGGTAATTTAGGTATACAACCAGAGAGGGAAGGGTAGTCAAGCCCCATGTCCATGAGAAACGTGAGCGTCATCTCAAGATTCCGGTTGGGCCTTCTAGACCAACCTTCTAGGCACTAGGTTGAGAAGGTGCTTGAGAAAAGCAAAATTTCCACACAACCGGTTGCGTAGTAATTGCTTTTGGTACAGCGGTAAGAAACAGAAAAACATGGCGGTGAGTGCATGGACAATGTAGTGTTTTTTTGTCCTTCCTGAGGCAAGCGGCAAAATGTAACTTTAATTACTGCTGTTTTAGAACACTTTGTTATTCTTCCTTGACCTATTTAAGAAATATTAATCGATAAAACTGTTTACCTAATTATTTTATTTTCGTTAACCAAATACCCGACTGGGTTTGCCGAGCATTGCTGAAAGCTCAGCATCCAAGTTGAAAGTATTGTGGCTCTCGGAGCGTAGCAGCACCTAGGGAAGGTCAGGTTGAGGCTAGTCTGGCTGCACGGAAATTGACAGCGTCTATTGCGCTAGCGTCGGATTCCACCGCGACTCCTCCCCTTCCGGTTGCTGGCTTTCCCGTATTGTCCCGTACACCGATGCTGCTTCCCGGGCTTAGCCCCGCCCTAGACGATTCTGATTGGTTTAAAGAAATAAAAACAGGGCAACCCAGCTCCCCCCGGATAGACGGCTCTAAATAGCGTGGTTCCAGACCATTCTACTTGCTGTAGTTTGGTCTGGCTTTGCGAGACTAGGTTGAGGCTGACCCACATCCCATAGGGAATGCATTGCCTCGCTGACCCTTGGAGCTTGTCATGGACATAGGGCTTTTGAGTGTTTGACTCCAAGCCATAAGGTTCTGGGTCGAGCCAAAAAACCTGCATTCTACCAATATCATCCTCATTTAGCAGGATGTCTTAACCCCCCCCCCCCCCATCTGCTCCTTGAAGAACTTTATCTAAAGTCTACTCTGCCTAATGATTAAATACTACTCTAATGTTAGGAGCTGGCTTTTAAATTGTGTGTGTTTGGTAAAAGTATGTTGTTCTTTATGAAATATCAACAGTGAATATCGAATCAAAGAAGTTAAAAATCAAGGTACCATTTGGGATTATGAGTTCACTTCGACGCCAACAACAAAACACCCGATCTTCGAATATTTATTTTTGCTATGTGATAAAATGAATGTCAATTAGCACTATCTGTATTTGTATACATGGGCACATGCATACTAATCTAAAGCCATAGTAAAACGGCGAGCATAGCCGTTCATAAACATGAATGGTTATGCATTATTGCTCATAAACTAGTAAATGTAACGTCATTATATGTACCAGCTCATTAAATCACTGCTTCCAAAGCCAAACAAATATGCACTCGTGTGTATATTTGAGTACCCAAATATCATCCTTTCATATAAACTAACTCCAGCATTCTCCCAACATATCCCTGTTTATCCCTTTAACAAAATTCTCCTCAAAAGCTTCTTTAAAAAATAAATCATGAGCTCTTATTTTGAAGGAGGGCTGTTTTAGTTGATTTACAACAGTATATATTTCTAGTAATATAGTAGTAGTAGTAGTAGTATTTATAGTTATTATATTGGTGTGAATATTTGTATTCTTAAATACATTGTAAAGAAATGCATAACAAGTTAGTTCTAAACATAATATATCATATTATGTTAATATATAGCAATATATTTATTATGTTTTTCAAATGGAAAACATTAAGCTTGTGTGGCATTTGTATCCCTTGAGAAATCAACCCTTTACCCTTCTTTTCTCCTCTTCTTTTTCTTTTGCCTTTTTTCCTTTCGTCTTGCGCGACATGCTTTTCTTTTTCTGCGCCTGTTTTCTGGGACCTTATCTTCCCATCCTCCTCTCTCCTCCACTCCTACTCTTCGTGGCCGGTGCTTCTCTATGTGCACGCGTTGCATTGTTTCATTGTATTTCGTCTTCCATCTCTCTCTCTCTCTCTCTCTCTCTCTCTCTCTCTCTCTCTCTCTCTCTCTCTCTCTCTCTCTCTCTCTCTCTCTCTCTCTCTCTCTCTCTCTCTCTCTCTCTCTCTCTCCCACTCCCCCCCCCTCTCTCTCTCTCTCTCTCTCTCTCTCTCTCTCTCTCTCTCTCTCTCTCTCTCTCTCTCTCTCTCCCCCCCTCTCTCTCCCCTCTCTCTCTTTCTCTCTCTCCCACTCCCCCCCCCCCTCTCTCTCTCTCTCTCTCTCTCTCTCTCTCTCTCTCTCTCTCCCTCTGTCCATTCCAACCTCGATCGCCCCAACGCTGCTCTCTGCTTGCTGTGTCGTCGACCGCGTGGTTCGTCCTTTTTATTTGGCTTTGTCTCACGTTCCGTGTAGGGCAGTAGTTCGGTCAGCGAGAGTCCCGTCCCCTCCACCTCGGGCACCAGCACCCCCCGGCGGGGCCGGCGGCAGCTGCCCCAGACCCCCGCCACGCCCCGGCCCCATGTCAACTATTCCCCCGTGGTCCGTAAGGCCATGGGGGGGCCGGCGGCGCCCGGGGGACCCCAGGCCCGGCCCCCTGCAAACCATCGTTTCTCCCCGGAGCCCCCCCCCCCCACTCAGGGCCAGGGGCCCCCCCTGCCTGCGGGCCCCCCCTCCGCCCCCCACCAGGCCCGGCACCCGCTGACGCGCTGGGGGGAGACGGCGGGGGGCGACGAGAGCTCCACGGAGGGGGACGGCTTCTACAGCCAGGACTACGAGCCCCCCGCGTACGAGACCACCCCTGCTCAGGGAGGCAACCCCCACGCGCTGCCCCCCCTGCCCCAGGCCCAGCCCCCGCCGCCACATAAAGCCCACCCCGTCCCGCCGCCGCAGCCCCACCCCGCCAACAACCCCCACCCCCACCCTCCGGGACACCCCCACCCAAGCCGGCCGTCCCCCAGGACTGTGGCCCCGTGCCAACCGCCCCCCCCCAGCACGCCCCCGGTGGGGCCCGGGCCGCCGGTCCCGGCCCAGCGCCGTGTGCCCAATGGTTTCCGCGCCCCCTCCCCCTCCACGCACCTCCAGGGACCCCCGGCACACACGGTGCCCCACAAGATCCCCCCACCAGGGGCCCATCCCCGAGGGCCACGCAAAGGCCTGCACGAACCCTACACCCAGAACGACGACTGGTGCTAGCCCCTGAGGGCTCCGCAGGGCCGGGGCAGGAGGCGGACTAACGCGCTGACAGACGTGCGCCGAGCGAGAGAGACACGGACTGGGGTTCCAGAGCAAGGCATGATTCTTTCGTCTCGGTCCGTTTGGTTTCGTGATGTCAC
The DNA here is from genome assembly GCF_902167405.1 of Gadus morhua. Classification (NCBI taxonomy): domain Eukaryota; kingdom Metazoa; phylum Chordata; class Actinopteri; order Gadiformes; family Gadidae; genus Gadus; species Gadus morhua. The sequence goes on along the minus strand of NC_044049.1, from coordinate 12,606,772 downwards.
CGTTCTGCTCGGCCCTGCTCCAGCGGAGAACCCAGATCTGGTAGAGGAGCGCCTCGAGTGAAATCCTCTTATTGAGGCGGTGGAACAAAAGCAAAAGGGTGGGTGGGGGGGGGGTTATTCATTTTTTGTGTGTCCTAAAAAATAAAGGCTCCTTCTGGCTCCTAGGAAGAGCTCCAGCCACTAAACAAGATGTCAACGTCGAGTTTCCTCTCAGAGACCCGGCCGGCGACGGGATACATCGACCACTTTTCAGTTTGTTTGTTTCTTTTGCTTCTGGAAACCTACTTCTGTTAGTCGCAAACAAAAAAGAAGGAACAAAGGTAAAATCCCAACCAATCCCGACTCGAGGGAATATTGATGAGTTTTATCATCTGTGTTTACTCCTAAATAAGGACTGATCCTGGACAGGGGGAGGGGCCTGGTCACCTGATCCTGGACAGGGGACGGGGCCTGGTCACCTGATCCTGGACAGGGGGAGGGGCCTGGTCACCTGATCCCGCCTCCCCAGGGAGGGGGAGAGGTGGATTCAGTCAGGTGGGCACCATCCCTTGACCCCAGTCCCGTGTGTTTGTCTGTGTGTGCGTGCATGTGTTGAGTGTGTGTGTGTGTGTGTGTGTGTGTGTGTGTGTGTGTGTGTGTGTGCGTGTGTGTGTGTGTGTGTGCGTGTGTGTGTGTGTATGTGTGTGTGTGTGTGTGTGTATTTGTGTTGTTGTACACCCATAAACACGGACAAAAACTGAACAGTTTTTTCTTCTTCCACGACTGCCTACTCCTCCTCTCCTCTTCTCTCAAAACATCAGAATCTTGTACTTATTTGACTTTGTTGCAACCCCACGCGCCTTGTTTTTTAGTTCCTTAAAAGACTCACAAAATGGCGCATCCTGCATGAATGATTCAAAAAAAATGAAGAAAACAAAAGTGAGATGGAAGAAAAGTGGAACAAGGAGACGGTACGCACAGAAGAGGGACAGAAGTGTGTGACGTGAATTGAATTGTTTTATGTGTGTGTGTGACGTTCCCTCTCAGTCTTTCAATCTCAGATCGAAAAATCTCTTTCTTTATTGTTTGTATTTTTGGTTAAATAGGAAAACACATAGAGTCTCCACTGTGGCATCTAATTCACAAACCGGCTCAAAATGGCTCAGAAGTCTTCCAGGGTTTTGGGGTAAGAACAAAAAGGTAGAGAGAGAAAAAATAAGAAGAGAGGGAGATAGAGACAGAGGGAGAGAGAAAGAGAGAGAGAATCTCTTCCTCTTGACCTCCTTTATATTTTATATGCTTTACTTCTCTTGACGTTGACTGAGAATGTGACCCACCCCCTCCTCACTTACTCTAAACCCCCCCCCCACACACACACACAAACTTTGTAATGAGATGGGATAGTCTTGTCCCTCTAAAAGGTAGAGCTTGTATTGTGGTGAGGTTGGGATGGGCCTCACATTCAACCAAGCAGGGCAAATGTAGGATGTACTGTCAAGATACATTATGGTATTTATTGGGCTGTTGGTAGATTGATCATTTACTTTCAACGTTACATTTTTTTTTAAGAGTTGAGGTCACGGGGTAAGCTGAGGCCGCACTTCCAGCTATGTCCTGTAGATAGCGCAATATACAATATACTTCATACAATACGCTCCTGTAACCTATTAACTTGAGTTTAGGTTAACTGCTCTGGTTGTTATCCGTATCAGTTCACTACAAATACGCTTTATCTTTTGCTTAATCAAGTACACATTGTTTGTGTTTTCTAATGGCACGATACATTACACAGGATATTGCATCCTGTATAAACATTGCTTCATAAAGGATCAGTTAATAAATTATTTAATGCCTCTCTTAGTTAGCTGTGCCTGCTACAGTGGCCCACATAGTCAACTACTCTGACATTGTGTGTGTGTGTGTGTGTGTGTGTGTGTGTGTGTGTGTGTGTGTGTGTGTGTGTGTGTGTGTGTGTGTGTGTGTGTGTGCGTGTGTGCGGTTGTGTGTGTGTGAGCGTGTATGTGCGTACACGCGACAGTAAGCTTATGTAATTTCCCTTGTGTGTCAACAAGTTTTTCTGAGTGCCTCGAAAAACACTCTTTCACCACTGTCCACTGCAGCCTTCTCTTCCCCCACTGGTTAAACGTATAGAAATATTATAGAAACTATTAAACTTCAGGACAAAGTGAATTCCTTCTCAATGTGTAGTTTCACTGCGGTTAACTGTAGTAGTCGTAGACATAGTAGCAGTTTTTTATACATTCATTGACAAAGACCAAATTGTATTGATCAGTTTTGTATCCAGCCGTCTCCTTGGTGACAAACGACATGTTGACCAGAGAATGCACAGAAGAAATCAACAAAAACTAACAGAACTACCAAGAAACTGGATAGTATAGTGTCTTTGCATTCTCCAGAGGACCATCATTGAAGGCTACTCTTTCATATCACTACACTAGGCATGAGGGAGAAAAACACAATATGTATGTAGCTCATTTGGTTTGTATGTATGTGTGCGTGTGAATGTGTGTTTATATGCACAATGTGTATTTTTCCCCATTAACTTGCATTACCCATGTACTACTTATAGTTGTCTTTTTTTGGAATGTCACTATTGTGTGTGTGTGTGTGTGTGTGTGTGTGTGTGTGTGTGTGTGTGTGTGTGTGTGTGTGTGTGTGTGTGTGTGTGTGTGTGTGTGTGTGTGTGTGTGTGTGTGTGTGTTTGTGTGCACGCCACTTAATGGAGATGTGTACACGCCCTTACTGTTCACCATAGATAGTATTTCGTGTTCTTCGCCAGCCAGATACACATTAAAACATTAACCACACGAAAAGCAATGTACAACTCGCTGTTGAAAAAAATAGTTTTTTTTAACAAAAAAATATGAAAAAATAAATAACCTAGTTCCAGAAATGCATGTGCTATGTGCATGCCACACCGTGGGTTAACAGTCATTTTCAGGACATAAAAGAGACAGCAGAAATATTGAATTTAAATGGATTAACAATCAACAAAAAAATATATAGATAGATGTTTTTAAAAAAAAGAAAAAGCAACATGTTTCCCTTTTCCTTCTATTTTTGAAAACTAACAAGTTTAATAAAAAATAAATCACAAAAAAAGTGTTCAAACGTACGGGAAAATGTGACGTGTGACTGTGTTGAGGCGTGAAACGATGATGTTCGGGTAAGACACCACACAAAAAATGAACTGCTGTTTTTAAGCAACAATAATGACGATAATAATAAAGAAAAGAACGTCCAGTCCAGATGGCGAAATTGTATTCTTCTCCCTTCAACTTATTTATGTATGATGTCTGTTGTGAAGAGACAGGAGGCTATAGACCAAATCCGAAGATGACGGCTTTATAACCTTTTAATCTTTCACTTCACTTCCTCTCTCTCTCTTTTGACTCTCTCTCTCTCTCTCTCTCTCTCTCTCTCTCTCTCTCTCTCTCTCTCTCTCTCTCTCTCTCTCTCTCTCTCTCTCTCTCTCTCTCTCTCTCTCTCTCTCTCTCTCTCATGTGCCACACTCCCAACCCTATATCACTGCTATTTCTACCAGTGCATTTTGTAATTCCAAACATTATTCTTCCGAAGGAATAAAAAAAAGAAGAAAACAGAGAATGCACATTTTGTGTCAATGCCTGATCGTTTTTTTTTATCTGTGTGGCTTATAAGGGCAATCTAATTCATTATATATTTCTATGTGAATGTTTTAAGTCATCTCATATTGCCGAAGATGTGCATAAATGCATTTTGATATGTGGACACAGTATGAGAGGGATATCAGTCTTTCTCATTAAGAAATTACAAATGCAACACTTGGTGTATGGTCAATGGTGTAGAAACATAGGGAGGGAGCAGGGAGAGAGGACATTTCTTTTGTTGTTTTCAAAATCGTGTTTTCTTGCCATTTTTAGCCCTCTCTTTACAACGGCTGAATCCAACCTGCAACCAGTTGACCCTTTCTTTCATGATGCAAGGTCAGTTCTCACATGAGGAAAACCTTTTCAGTTGCCATTTCAAAGTAAATTATCCCAGAACTACCTGGGTCCCTAGCACATGTGCTGAACAGTCAGTCTCAGTAAAGCAGAAGGATCCACAACATGGAGGAGGAGGAGGAGGAGGAGGAGGAGGAGGAGGAGGAGGAGGAGGAGGAGGAGAAGGAGGAGGAGGAGCAGCAGCGGCGTGGATGGACCAGGCCAGGGCCTCCACAGATGTTCTCCTTCACCTCCTTCATGTTCTTGCGCACTGTGGTGTAGCGGATCACTATGATCTCTGCACCCCCACCGCCCAGCTCCTCGTCCCAGATAAACTCGGGGAACAGCGCCTTGGTGGGCTTGTTTTTTAACTGCTAGCGGTTGACGTGGCTCCTCCTGCCAGCGGACCGTCGCGTTGACTGCCCGGTCCACCTCAAGGTTGGCCCAGCAGGCCTTCACCAGGTCCTGCACCTCTCCCATCGCCACTGCGAAGTATAAGTCCCCCTTGCCTAATGGGATATGCGCCATGGTGACAGCGAAGACTGAAGTGGTCATAGTCGTGTACGGGATGAGTATGAACGCGTGGTGAGTGTTCACAATACTTTCAAGCCTGGAAGACTTTACTGGGGAGTTGCAGGGGAGGGTTACAGAGGGCTAGGTTCATATAGCAGGGTGCGCTTTGGGTCTAAACCACAGATAAACGGAGTGAGGTATGTAAATCTAGGGTCAAACTAGAGAGGAGAGGAGGAATATTAACCAAGGCTACTTACCCTCATGTGGCCACTGCAACTACTGCAGTCCTGGCAGATTAGTATCCCCTCCTCGCTGACAGGATCTCCCCAGATAGCTTCACTGCTGCCCTATCTGCAGCCATCGACTCTTATTGTGGACCAAAAGAAGATCATGGTTCAGGCTTGGATAAGAAGCTGCACATGCTACAAGTATTGTTTTTAAGTGCCAGGACATACAACATACAATAAGTGCATACATTAAGTGCCAGGACGTATGACATACAATAAGAGCGTAAGAGGGTTGTTTGTAGGAGAGTAAGGGAGGAGAAGGGGCAGTGGGGGGCAGAGTCCAGGTAAACCAGTGAGTCATGCGTCTCTTGCGGAAGCTGGTGAGCAACTCTGTGGTCCTAACATCGTTATGGAGCTTGTTCCACCATTGAGGTGCCAAAGCAGAGAAGAGTTGTGACTCATGTTATTTTACCTTGGTTGCTCTTAGCTTTAGTGATACCAGGCTTCCAGCTAAGGTAGTTGGGCCGAGCGGTTGAGCTCTGGTGTGTGGTCTCACTAACGCTTAGAGGTAGGCAGGTGTAGCTCCATTGACCGCCTTGCAGGCCAAAACCATCGTCTTGAATCTGATGCAAGCTACTACAGGGAACCAATCGAGGTGACGGAAAAGGGGGGTCTCATGGAAGAATCTATCTGTCGCTGACAAAAAGAGGAGCTCAGTCTTGTCAAGCTCAATCTTCAAGGGATGGGCCGTCGTCCAAGTGCTGATGTCAGCCAGACATTCTGTGATGCGTGCTGCAATCAGGATTCAGTCAGAGGAGGGGAAAGAGAGGAATCGTTGAGTGTCATCAGCGTAGCAGTGATAGGAGAAACCATATGATGTGATTACATAGCCAAAGGATATCGGGAGAACAGAAGGGGTCCCAGTACTGAGCCTTGAGGGGCACCAGGGTCAAGAGTGCAGGGTTTGGACAAGGAGCCACTCCATGTGACCTGATAGTTGTGATTCGTCAGCTAGGAAGTGAAATAGGATAGTGCAGAGTGGCAAGGAGGATCTAGTGGTTCACGGTGTCGAATGCTTCGGACAGGTCGAGGAGAATGAGAACCGATGAGAGGGACGAGGCTCTGGCGGCACGGAGCAATTGTCACCGCGAGGAGGTTACAAAGTCATCGGCTGTGAGGGAGGAAGGAAGGAGAGGGCCGAGGGTAGAGCAGGGAGATTCTGAGAGCCGGAGAAGGTAGAGGATTGCACTTCTCTGGAGTGGAATGGACAGAGGGAGCCAAAACAGAGGAGAGGGAGGATACTTTCTCATTGGAGAGTAGAGAATTGTTCTAGAGATGGTAGTGGGCACGGGCGAACTGGTCAGTTTCCCGGGGCGCAAATTTTTCATGACACGTGTGAGGCGCCACGAGCAGTTAAAAAAACAAAAACATCTGCACCGCAAAGCGGTTTTCTATGATGTATCATAACATTGTGCGGGGAATTGGCATGCTGGCGCCCCCTTGCTACAGGCGCAGTTGAGGCGAAAGTAGAGGGAGAGCTATTTCAGCTTAAGGCGGGTAGTGACAGTGTGAGGAGTATGGAGGACGGAGGACTTTAAGGAGAGAGAAAGCAACAAAGTGATGCTCAGGGAGGGGAAACAGAGAGAGCCGATGTACCGCAAGACCTCTTGAAGCCCTGTTGGTGGGAGGAGAAGGGTAGAGTGTTAGGTGAAAGGTGGCGACAAGTCTGTTACTTCATGCGGGTCTCGGCTCCAGAAGGAGGCCACATCAGGGCAGCGATTAGGGGTTAGCCTGGAGACCATCCTGATCACGCATCCTTCCTTTCTGTTTTGCTATACAGATCAGTCTGGACCACTAGCTGCCCACATCAATTTCCGTGGGTGGGAGTTTGGCTTGACAGGCTCCTGACAAGCATCAGACAATCAGCATAATAAAACACATGACGCCACCACGATAGTCTGTTCAGTGGATACCCAGGACGGTAAAAAATATTTTACGTCAAGAAACACGCCCAGTGCATACTCTGCTTAATGAGTGATACCACAGCATTGCTTGGCATCTAGAAAGCTTCTAGAAGGATAGCAAATATGCTTTACAATGTTTCTTCCATTGATCAGGCTGCATTAAGCCCAATGTTTTACCCCCATGAAGTATCTTACAATAAATTATTTTTCATCATAAGGTTATCTTTACAAAACTGTTTTTTTTCTGTATGGCACAGGTAATCTATGAATCTATGCACATAACTTCTACATTGCATTTAAACAATATAGTTATTATAGGCTACCAAATCATACATATCACTACGCTACAGATCAAGACAAGGTTTAATTTTATTTACATTTAGGATATCTAATGGAAATACATCCGTCATGAAAGATAACTTTGTGCATAGATAATTTTGTTTGCCTCCAGTTATCAATAAAGCTTGTATTGATCATAGTGACAATTAATTAATTAAAAATATTGGATATATTTAACAAGGGGGATTGAACAAAAGTCTTGTATACAATATGTATAATAATAATAAACGAAAGCATGCAAGAGAAACATGTAATTGAACAAATGATATCATTCTCTTAAAGGATCAGCTATACCACCGCAAAATGTAGGTGCTATATCACTAAAATATTCTAGACTTTACCAATGGATTGAGGTAATATGCCTGCACCATCTGCTGGAAGCCAGTATCAACATATGGAGGTTGAGGTATAGGCCTGATTTTCTGTGTTCTATCTAATGCACAGATGATGCATCATAAAGCTGAAGCACAACGCACAGTTTGAGACATTGGGATGCTGCCCCTCTTACTGATCTGACTAGCCCACCCATCCCGTTTGTATGGACAGCTGAGTGCCTGCATGCATTTGAGTGTGCTAAGGCTGTTCTGTGTAGCTTTCTCGCTACACAGAACTAAGTCCTGTGAAGCTTGGGTGTAATACTGGATACTAATCTTACTTTTGACAAAAAGGTTAAGTCTGTTGTAAAATCAAGTGAGAGAAATTAGAAATATTTCGAAAGTAAAACCTTTTCTGATTGTCACTGACTTTGAAAAAGTAATCCATGCATTTGTAACTACCAGGCTGCACTACTGTAATTCCCTATATGTTGGTCTCAACAAAGCCACCCTCTCTCGCATACAGTTGGTTCAAAATGCTGCAGCTCGCCTACTAACGGTCACCCGTAAGGGTGAAAATATTTCCCCCATCTTAGCCACCCTTCACTGGCTCCCAGTCCACCGTAGAATACATTTTAAGATCTTGCTACTAACATTTAAATGCTTAAATGGAAAAGCCCCCATGTACCTATCTGACTTACTAGTCAAATACACTCTATAAGAAGTCTCAGATCCTCTGACCTGCAATAAGCCAAAAGAAGAGATTTGACCATTTCTTGGCCGATGCCTTATCGCTTGGGTATTTGCTTATATTAAATTTAGTATGCAATGAAAGCATTAGATGTTTGCATTTATGGGTGGGGGTGTTACGCTCATATGCATTTGTGGGGATTTGTTTTCAACTGTTTCGGTTTTGAGCTCGAGCCTAGTCTGTTCCACATGCGGTCTGTTGCCGCTGTGTCTATTAGTCATTTATTTAGTTTTATTCAGTCTCATCTAATTGTTTCCAGATTCAGCCTAGCACTTTTGTTAAGTTTTATTTAGTTTTGGTCAGTGCATATGAAGCTGGTAGGAGTGGGCATTCATTCCTTTGGTGCCCAAATCCATCTCTATGTGGCTCACATATTGCCATTGAGCATTTGATTATTTTGTTCTAAAGGCAAGTTTTAAACACAAAAGGCCCAGGCTCTCTTTGACGTCTTGTAGCTTCCCTGACCAAACTTTTGCTTAACTTTTGTTCTTTATTCCAATAAATCCTTGGTTTATTTTAATCAGCTGTATCTTTACCCCTCTATATCCGACACTAAAAAATAAATGTATGATCCTTTTGCAAATGTTAACGTTTTAAATAATTTCAATATTGTTCAGTGTCTTTGATAGTTAATAGCTTATTTAATTTTGTTTGGAGCATAAATTAAATTAATATATTATGACGGGGTTAACCAAACAAATCTACAAATATGTAAATTCAGATCCATAATTCTGACTACAATAATAATTTATGATGAACCAAAATATATTTTACAGGAATAAAACAGTAGCCCAGGAGAAATTGTTACAAACCTTTTTTTTATTAACATGTTTTCATTTCATTTATTTGTGTTTAAAGTTAGTCAATGACTTTCATTTGTTTATTTAACATTAGTTAATGTGCAATTACGTTAAGTTTGTGTCACAGTTACAGGGGTTTCACAAAGATATTGGCACTTGGAACACGGAAAGAGAATGTGCATTATGGGAGTTGCACCGGAGCTACAGGGTTACAGAGACCAATGAGCAGGGGCGAAGACAGCCATTAATGTAAAGGCAGTATCTTGGTAAATATATATACCTCATGCTGTGATATCACAACAAACATTCTGATCTCCATGTGGACTTTATATACAATATACAGTATTTACCTATACATGTATATATGATATTTATATATGTACCATATAGTGAAAAAGTTTCCCCATGCCATGCCATACATTTTATTTAATGTAGGTTGTTTTCTCTTAACACACAGAGAGGAATGTGTGCACAAACTACAATTTGGTTAGTGTTTAGGCCACCTCTTGTTTCACCCCAAAAGCAAATGCGTTTACAAATTAGCAAGATTACATCTAACCAGGTCTGGTCTTGTTGGACATGATTATGGACTTAAGTTAATTGCTTAAGATCAGCCTTCTGAATTCACCTTGGCCATCAGTAAAGATATTTTCCAAAGGATTGTGAAACACTGCATACATCACTGGGCACAGGATGGGTTTTAATGGGTCAAGTTTTCATGAAAGGTTTTAAACCAAGTAGTAGAATGTATGTTGTAATATGTGGTAGTGACATGGGGCTTCTTGTTGAATAATCCTAGTTGGCACCATTTGTACATGCTGTGCATGGGTTGACTTCTTACAGAGGTGGGCCCTTTAGATGTTGAAAATAAAATGCATAGAAAAATAAAATACATAAACTGAAACAATGTCAACAATTCACATAAAGTAATTTACAGGCAACCAATCGTAAAAGCTCTTAATTGTATCATGGCAGTTGCTTTTAAGTGCAACATCGTCGACTAAATATCAACTATCTTGTGAGTAAGAGGCAAAGTAGTACTACTTTTTCCCTTACTTCAAATAAAGTAAAATATTACTTACGTTTTCTATTTTGTGTTGAATCTAGTTAACTTTTCTATTACACCACAACGTCAGTTTTCTTCTCTCATCTTTATAGGCCATTAGCAGAGGAAATATTTGTACATATTACTAAGTAAATAGAAAAAAATAATAGTAAAATGATGACAAACAAATGTTAAAAAAAATGCATCTCAGTCCGCTCAACACTGATAATGTCTCAACCAAGTAAGTCTTTTTTTTATTATTAATTTTAATAACCTGCCAAAATAATTCTGAACGGGACCTGGACCTTTTCATTACCCTGGTGTGCTACAGTACACAACATATATCATCAATTTCCCACGGACAAAGTTTCACACAATATTACACATTGCTAACTTGATGTTTCGTCATAACCCTTCAAATAATAAAATCAATATTACAAAAGAGGATATGCGGCACACGAATAACTATCACACGCACGTTGTGGCCCTCTGCATTTATTGCATTGGAAGTTTGTGCCGAGTGTCTTACAGAGCTAGGTTAGAACTCAACAAATACATGCACTCTAACACACACACACACACTAAACAGCAGGCAGAATAATAAAAATAAAATAAAATAAAACGTGTCTCTCTCCACACAGCTTCCCCAGCCTCGTCAGTAAATGGTGTGCGGACCGCATGTTCATCTAACTAAGGTGCAGGTTCTCCTCCTCACTAACTATACAAAATAAAGTAAAAGTGCACTGTCCAGTCGCGCTCGGCAGCAAGCTTCAACGGGATACGAAAACCCCCACCTCTTTGAGGACAAGGTGTTAAGCAGACACACAACACACAAACATACACACACAAACACAACATCCAAAACCCCAGCCCTTTAAGGACAAGGCGTTACATCATGGTGATGCAGACACACACACACACACACACACACGCACAAAACAACCAAATTTTTCCATTTTCCTTATATTGAGTGGTGGTGGGGGGAATGATCGCATAACTTCTTGACTTCACTCTATTCTTCTAGCATTTGTGTTGTAATTTAAATTACAAAGCACAATACCTTTTTCCAAAGAAAGTATTGTATAATTGGGAGTTGTATAGTTTCCTTTAATCAATAATTTATTACAACTTTGGGGATGGCAAAGTCAGCCAACCAGCCTAATACTGACATTTTTTATATGTATATATTTAAGAAACTATTGGTGTCAAATGCTTTAGCTAACTTAACAAAATAATACAGTAATTTAATTGTAGGTGAAAGATAACAGTCAAAACTCTCTCTCTCTCTCCCTCTCTAACAATTATGCCACATTGTTAATAAAAATATATCTTTGCTTTTCAACGACACCACTTTTAAAACCGAAAATTTAACACACGATTAAAATGCATCAGTTGAGATTTTAAACAATCCCCTCTCTTTCGGCGCACACACACACACAGTGTATGGCTTTGCACTAAATAAATAGATTGTATCTCCTTAAAATAGGACTAAACCAAAAATCTTCTTGGAAGGGGTCTACAATTACACTCTGCCTCATTTTTGTCTTTTACTCACGCACATACACAAGCACACTCTTCACCCCTCATATCGTTTCATTGCTTCAAACATGGCCAACTTTAAATGTGCAACACGTCAAACATTCATTGATTGATTTCTTCGGGTAAGATTTGAAAAGTAATAGCGATCAGGAAGAATATTTGGCGTTGTTTTTTTTTTTTTGTTATAAAATTAGAAAGGATAAAAGAAACTAGGGGAAAACCACAAGCAAGTTAATACTCTTTTTACCCACTGTTAGTTCTATCTATTATCCCTCCAACCATGTCCAACCGCAGGACAGAGGTACACGCGAGCACACGCTCATCCATCAAAGGAATGCTATTTATTTATATGCAGGAGTGTACAGATGATCGAGACGCGGGGTGACGTCGGCGTCCATCGGAGGAAGAGGCGAGTGGCCTAGGCTCCCAATCTCCTTTGCCCCTCGACGGACTGCATGTTTGATATCAGCGGGATCAGAATTTTGTATTATCTTCCTGTGGTATTTGGAGGACAAGACCGCCTGTTCTTGTCCCCAGATGCAGCGATGTTAGCACAGTCGGTTTTTGGCGGGAAAAGCCCAGTTGCGGAGGCCATGGAGGAGCAGTGGGTAAGGGAGGGGCCAGTAAGAGGAAAGAGCTAGCAAAATATGGTGGAATATTGCTTGATGTTGTCAAGCGTCCACGGGAAACTACGGAGGCAAAAACACTCAGAACAGCGCGCCCCCACCTTCCCCGCCCAAGCTCTGTAACGACGACTCCCCAGGGGAGCCCCCTGCCTCCACCCCCCCTCCTCCGCCGCCGCCAACCTCCAGTGGTACGGCGGGGTCAAAGGCGGCGTCGCCGCCCAGGTGGTCGTCCTCCATCTTGACGCCGTCGGCGAGGAAGGCAGAGTAGGCGTCGCTCTCGGCCATCAGCAGCTTGAGCTTGGGGATCCAGCTTTTCCTCACCACGCGGCGGGCGTTGGTGCACATGTCCGCCGCAATGGCGTTCATCTCGCTCTCCTTGAAGCTGGTGGCGAAGTTCTGGCAGTAATCTGGTGTCAGAGGAGGGCATGGTGGAAGAAGGAGGTAAACGACACATTTATCCAAGGCAACTTTTGTGAAACTCAGTCATTTTTGACTCCATGACTGAGATAAAAAGTAAATATAAAGTATTGTCCATGATTATGAAGTTTCTGTAAAGCAAAAATGTAGTATGTATTTTCCTCTGTGAAAAATATGTCATTTTTCTTTGAGCAGGAAGACTATAACATAGACCTATAGCTCTGAATGTGATTGGCCTTTAGATCCAACTAATTACTAAGGGTTAGGGTACTGTCTGCAATGCAGACATGCCTGTCCGGTCTGCCTATCACATTGCTGACAATGACTTCCAATAGTACACATCGCCATCTAGTGGTCAGTCACCAAAAGGAACTGCTCCTCAAACATTCATCAGTGGAAGACTGGATGGTTAATTCAAATTCAGCTTTCTAATGATTAGAAATAGGACCGTGCATAGTTCCCTCTTTTTGACCTCACTTCCATGACTGTAAGACTATTGCGCAATTTGTTTTAAGAAGGTCATGCTCCTTTGTGTCAACTGGACCAGTAGTTACACATCCAAAAGTCACTCGCTTGAATTAGTCATTAGGGGCCCCTCCCATTGGTCTCTAAAACCGTCTCTCTTTGCTCCACAGGAACAGTGGAGAGCCAGCTGTGTGTTAATATACACAAATACAAATGTGTTAATATTGATATTTTATTATTAAGCCTTAGGCTCAATCCCATTTCTACCCCTTCCCCTTACCCCTCCCCCTTGTTTTGAAGGGGTAAGGGGAAGGGGTAAGGGGTAGAAACGGGATTGGGCCTTACTCTTAGGACAGAGAAGTCAGGAGAGAGATACACCCTCCCATACTCACACTTAACTGCATGCAGGACTCTGTTGTCCAGCGGTTTGCGGCTTGGGTCATTGGTGGATGAACGGATGCCAGTTCCACAGCTGTTGGCCAGCGTGTTCCTGACCATGGCGGAAAACAAAATGATCAAGAGGAATCACAGAAGGTGGAGGACACATGTGAAATGAAAGCGTCTCACAGTGCATCCTATTCCTCTACAATTTAACTAGTTACCACGCATACGAGTACGTGTGTGAGCACGTGAAGGTCGGGGTCTCATCTAATGAAGACGCGTCCGTCCGCTGTTGTTGGTATGCGTGGGTCCCGTGTTTGTTTTGGTTCGCGTGTGTGTGAGCAATATGTGTGTGTGTGGGGTACAACGTGTATGTTCGTAGCTGTTTGGAGTTTTGCAGTCACCTGTCAAAGAAGGCGGCAAGCAGCCTCCGGAGAAGCACCTTGTGTCGGGTCCCCGCGCTCACGTGACAGTTCATCAGCTGGGCCCGCGATATGAACACAGAGGTGCCTGCCGGGGGTACAGACACAGAACCAGTTCACATCTCTCTCTCTCACACACACACACACACACACACACACACACACACACACACACACACACACACACACACACACACACACACACACACACACACACACACACACACACACACACACACACCTGAGACTAGCTCCAGCTTCTCAGCTGGGTCGCCCTCCTCATACAGCTTGGGGTGGCAGCGGTTCCCTATCTGAGCGATGAGTTCGGTGGGCAGACAGGTGAGGTCTCGGCCCCGCATCCGCCCTCGTGTCTCCGTGTGGTCCGGAAGGGCCTCCACCCGCTCGCCTGCAGCTGGAAGGGAAGCACAGGACAGTCGGTTAAGGTAAGGTCTCTAAAAGGTCTATCAGTAGGCTGGTTGCGTGAAGGTTTGGTCTTAAAAAGGTTAGGTCTTTAAAGGTAAAGTCTGGAATAATTCCCCAAAGGTTGTCTTTAACTGTTACATCTGTAAGGAGTCTGCAAAGGTGGAGTTTATAATGGTTACATCTCTAAAAAGTCTGTAAAGGTTCAGTCTTTCAAAGTAACATCTGTTAAAAGTCTGTCACGGTAGAATCTGCCTAGCGTACTATAAGGATGTGCTATAGCCACAGACAGCATGGCCACGGACAGAGTGTTCATCTGTTCTGTGGCGTCTGGGCCTTACCTGCAACGCCCACGTTCAGCATACTGTACATGGTGTACATGTTGCAGATCTGCCTGTACTGCTCTTCGGCGCTTTCGTCGGCCCCCTCCTCCTCCTCCTCCTCCTCGTGGTAGCTGACGGGGGAGTCGCTGGCGTAGGCGCTCACCGTGCCGGGGCTGGCGCCGTCCGTCAGGCCAAGCCCCGCCCCCACCGCCACGCAGCTCCCATTTGGCCCGACGCCACCGTTGCTGTTGTTGCCCATCCCACCGCCCGTCACCATGGACGCCAGCGCGCCTCCCACAGAGGGGCCCATTCCCATGGCGACGCCCAGACCGGCGGGGGGGCTCTGAATGGCGCTGCCCCGCATGGCCTCGTGCTGCGAGAAGCGAGCGGCCTTCCTCGACCCCCCGCCGCCGCCGCCGCCGCCGCCCCCCGAGCCCCCGTCTCGGCTGCTGCCCCCCTCCCACAGCCGCTTGGCCACCGGCGAGCACACCACCGAGTGGGCCGACGCCTCCGGCTGGCCCGACGCCTGCTCCGTCTTCACCCGGGAAAGGGGCGTGACGCAGTTGGCGGGGCGGCTCGTCTGCGTGACGGGGCTCTGGGGCTCCGAGGACGGGGCCTCCTCCGGTTGGAGGCCCTGGGAGTCACAGCTGGGGGACGACACCTTGGGAGAGGGAAAGAGCAGAACGTATGATAGTACCCACGAGGGATCGGGAGGCCTGTTCTACGACAGCACATGTTTTGGGCTGAGGATAGGGAACCGCACCTTGAACTCAGTAGCCGCAAATGACTCAAAAGACTAGATCCCATTTGTTTAATCTATTCATCACTAATGGTTTAATCTTTCGAACACTTTTTGTTTGCTTGTGTGATGCTACAATGATAGTGTCTGGCCATCTGGCACCTACGCCACTCCATTCTGCATGCCCGGGAAGGAGGGTTTGGGACCAGGGGGCGTGCCATACCTTAAGGAAGAACTCTGTGCCCTTTTCCATGATCTGCTGGATCTGGAGGAAGCCCGCCGTGTACATGAGCAAGAACTGGTCCCCCACGGTCATGCTGAGGCGGCCCGTGTAGCAGAAGGCCAGGATCTGCTGGAAACTCTGGGGCTGCACCGCAGGGGGCAACTCCACCACCAGGGGGCTCTGGACACCCTCATTATCTCCACCATCACTGCCGCCGCCGCCACCACCACCGCCACCACCGCCTCCGCCGCAACTGCTGCTGCTGCTGCTGAAAAGGTCCCGGAAATAAGAGCTGCTGGCTGCCAGCACAGCGCGATGGGCCTGGGGGACAAAGAAGAGGACGAGGTGAGAGAAGCTTGGCATTTTTGTTTTCATCAGCTTTGTGTGGATTCAAGGGATTTGGGGGTTGTGTTTTGCATTTATGGAGAGTGGGAGCTGACCAAAACAGAAGCTGACACTCTGATCTATTTTAAATGCTCAAAGAACAATATTTATATAGCGGGATAAATAAAAAAAAAGAATGCTGGATGATGTGCAGCGACGCTTGGGAATAAAACAGGGAATTCGGAACAGAAAATTTTTGTTCTGAAATTAATGTTGGCCTACCTTAAAGTTGTGGCCCTTGACGACCACGGAGACATCGCAGTAGAGACCCTGCAGCCTCTGCTCATTCAGACACTCAAGGATGTTGTTGCCGAAATTTGGGATTGCCATCTGAAGGGTCTGGGCCATGGTGTGTCTTCTAGGAGGAAGGAAGGAAGGAAAGGATAGAGGGTGATAGGAAGAAAGGATGGAAAGAAGAGAAGAGGGAGGGAGAGAGAGATGGAGTGTGTGAGAGAGGAGAGAAGGAAGGGAGGGATGAAGAAAGGCAAGAGGGCAGAAGGAAATGAGGCAGGGAAGAAAACAGACAGATATTAAGAAAATGCAAAGCAGCAGTATACAATAAAATTTGACCCACACAATGTAAATAGAAAAGCTAATAAATATCGTCCAGATGTTTTTATATTTGGAACTCTGAGACCATAGCCAATCAATGGTAGCTCTTCAAAAGCGGTAAAATGAAATGAAAGTCTGCTCCCCAAAGAACATTAAATTCTCTGTAGACCATAGCAATTCCTTGTATGAAAAAAGTTTTTGTATCCACTTCCAGGCTGGGTAAGTAGACATCACCGATGACATAGTGTGCACACACATGGTAAAAGCTTGCTTGGTCGCAATTTTCTATGGGCTATAAAAACCCTGTGTCCTTAGATAACTGGGCCATGTTCTTTTATTTCTATGAGCAAATGTGTGCCATCTAAACAAACAGCAGATACCATGTGCCCATTCAATACTGGGAACAGAACAAGCCGGTCTCGCTTCTCTTTTGTGGAACAGCTTCTAGTAGGACCTTAGATGAATGTTGTCCTTTTAAGCTAAAGTTACCAAATATTTTTTGTCGGTTTTACCCTGAGAATGCGGGGGCAATTTAAGGTTTCAAACCCATGTAATAACTGCTCTAGAAGCACAAAAGACAGTAGATGGGATTTAAAGGTAACACTGCAGAGCAAATGTTTCTTATTGCAATCGCTGTCATGTCATATCCCAGTCTTAATAAATTACAGATGCATTTAACATGGAAGCACACTCATCGTGGCTGTTCTAGATATAGAACAGGGAGAGTGACATACACTGTGAAAGTGGTACACATTACACTGTCACCATATTTTCTTACATTTCTGTTATTACATTCTTCTAGTTGAATAGGTTTGTGTGAACGGCTCATCCATGCATAAAGCAGGATGCTGCTCACACACTAAGAAAATATCTGTCCCTCTCTTTCGCTTTTAATGAAATGTAGCTTAAATTATGACATGGATACATTGTAATATGACCATATAGTTGGCTAATATGACAGTCTATTAGTTAGGATGTCTTGGGCTAAGCTCCAGGGCTTAGCATTCCTGAGAAATGTGCTAACCTGTTCATTAGTGGCATGCATCTTTAAAAAAAAGTCGAAGAGTCACTTTAGAAGAAAGCTACAGAAAGCTCAAATATGGATCTCTGGCAATACCAACAACAATTGACATTGTTAGCATCATGCCTCACCCTGTATTAAGCATACAAGCAACTGCAGTATGGCTAGCTGGAGTAAACCTAGCGTTAGCACTTAGCACCCCCCCATCATATCCAAAGCCTTTCAATTGGGAGATAGCCAAGTTTCCCAGTGAAGAGAAACACTCTTTGTCTCTTCTCAGGCTCCCCCCTCTCTCATACTAAAACACAGATGTATGCACACACAAACACCCACACTATGAAACAAACCCACAAAAGGCACACTGAGTCACACACACATTAAACAATACTGCTTGTTTACAGTTGAGCAAGTGAGTCACACTGCACACACACACACACACACACACACACACACACACACACACACACACACACACACACACACACACACACACACACACACACACACACACACATTTCAGAAGGAAAGTTCAATCAAGAGTTTGTGTGTTTCCTTCCTAAAGTATCGGTCAATAACTAAATTTCACCCTATGATCTCAGGCAAGCACAGAATCGATACCAAGAAGGAGAGTAGTAGGTCAACCATACTCTTAAACACTTAGTTCTGAGAGATGCTGTTGTATATTACTCCATATTTTTTAGAGAAGGCATAAAAATTTGATAAAAAATATTAGTGTGATAATTACTAATAGGAATATATTGTGGGCATTCCCTGGCTCTTAAATGCCAACGTATATCGTTTACTCCGACGCAGCCCGGGTACGCTTGAAGGGTTTCGCTTCATCAAGCAACTGGTAAAAAATAACTAGCCTAAAAAATAAACAGTAATAGAGACTCAGTCGCTTTTGAGCGAAAATAACCAACAACGGAATATATCGTTATCAACTACAAGCTGTGCCATAGACCGTTAGTCTGACACTGCATATTTCCCCACTGGGACCATCGTATCGTATTTAAAGTACGCAGAATCGTTTGACCGGATGGTCGAAAGATCAATGGGGAATAGATGAGTTTATACTGCTGCACCGGCAGTGACCGCTCCGCGGGCAGTCAGTATGCCCGCGCGGACTGCTCCACTGCTTGCACGGGCCAGGGGGCGACTAGGGGATGGCGACTGATTCCCGGTAGATGTCAAGGATTGATAAAGTAAAATGATAAGTCCGTCAGGACTGCCCAATTTTGTATACAACATGGTGTGTTTGATCTCCATCATACTTTTTCTCTCTACAAAATATGACTTCTCCAGTCGTCGGGGCCCGTACAGCGAGCTAGTTGCTATGCTAACATATAGTTAAATAATTTTGGGCTCTACGTCTAGCATTCTCGCACCCGCCCGACAGACACTGAAACACACCACACATACACACACTATTTCGAAACAATTCCGCAATGGAAGACCGAATTACAGTTAGATTTGATCAGCTGGGCTATCGGTGTCATCATGACATCCACTGTCTGTCCCCGAATATTAAAGTGTTGCACGAAATATATTTGGGATGGTGGTTGCGGGGACTCGTCCCCCATGCCAGTCTCCATTTTACGACATCAACAGGTCATCCTAGGACACACAGGCAGCCGAGGGCGAGCCAGACGGAACCAGTGCGGCACTGAGCGGGGGTTGGCTAGACACAGACAGTGCTCAATGTTGTTTAACCTCCATGAAAAGTAACCATCTGGCATTGACACGTTGATTGTTTATGACCCAGTCATTCGCATTTGTATTCTTTAGAATAAACATAAGTAAGGATCACGTTGCTTTAAAAAAAAAGTGCCAGTTTTATGGTCTGCTTAGAGAAGAGCCCAATCCGCTAGCTTTATGCAACCAAAATGCCGATCAAGGTGAACCTGCTTTTTGGAAGTTTTAACTATGCCAACCTAGACCCATGTTCCGAATGACATGGGCTAGCTAAAGACTAATACAAGTTATCTTCGCTCCCAACCAATCCGAATCGCCAGCGCTGACTCGAATCCCCGACACGGACGTTTTCCCCGAGCCAGCCAAATAAATCCGGAGATATCCTCAGACGAACCCGTCAGACACACACTCACCCACGGCGCCTGTTAGTCGATGCAGAGCGTTTTTACTGGACGGGGCACCGCTCCTTGTCTCCCCGCTTCTCCTCGCTCCTACTGACAGCCATTCATTCGAAGTTTGATTGCCGACAGCAGAGCTATCGAGGGCGGTACGGTGAAGGCGAAGGGGATTGCGGAACACAGAGTCACCGATCGCACACAACAGCAGAGGGAAAGGGCAGGCATGACGCGTTCGTCACTCAATCGCATGATCGCGTTGAGCGCAGCCTCGATTTTGGAAGACCTATCCCACGACGTAGACTGCGCATTGGCACAGCGACAGCAGCGAGAGAAACCGCCTCTCTCGCCTCGACTCCCCCTCCCCCCCAACCCCACACCCATGTGCGAGATGAGAAAGTAGGCCGTGTGTGTGAGAGAGAGAGAGAGAGAGAGAGAGAGAGAGAGAGAGAGAGAGAGAGAGAGAGAGAGAGAGAGAGAGAGAGAGAGAGAGAGAGAGAGAGAGAGAGAGAGAGAGAGAGAGAGAGAGAGAGAGAGAGAGAGAGAGAGAGAGAGAGAGAGAGAGAGAGAGAGAGAGAGAGAGAGAGAGAGGATCGGGTGGGATGTAAACTCAGTCAACTTAGATGAACTGCAAGTGGTGAATAGGCTTACAATGTAAGATTCTAATTGTTCCATATCAAATAGGCCTACTGCGTTTAATAACATCATACAACGTCATTTATAGGCCTATTTAATTTAGTCTACAGTAGGTATTCACATAGGCTAAATAAAACATTGGAATCTAATGCATTTATGAATAAATTACTTCAAAATAACCTGACCTCATGCTTCGTTTCATTATCCTGCTCAATGTGTGATGATATGTGATCTGCTTGTGTTGCTGTTTAAACCTGTGGGGTAATATGTGTGGGGTTACAAAAACATTATCAATAGGCCTATAATGTATTTTAATTACGGCATAATTCCAATGTTAACTGCGGCGGTCCTGGCCGGGATTCTGCACCCTGGATAGCCCTATTGGGACCCCAATTTGACTTACCGTATTTAAAACTTCGGCCATAATGAGTAACATTGACCTTTAAAGAGCCTATCGACCTACCCAAAAATGTCTTTGAGGGTGCCATGATGGTTACTTTTTTCCACCCATGAAAAAGTGAAAACATGTGGGTTGGCAGCCAGTGACGATGTTGCGCATAAGCAAACAATCATGCAAAAATAAATACATATGCGTATATTTGTGCATGCATGTCTATGTGCATTCGCTATGTTTGTATTTATGAATGTATGCGTATGTATGCACCTATGCACGAATAACCGACAACCAGAACCCCATGCACGTCTCTCTCTTCGACCCAAGGCCTCAAGTTAAATGTCATTAGATTGGAACCACCAAAAATAAAAGTTGAATGGAAATGTGGCGAGGAGTGAGGGGATGAGAAGAGAGCGAAAAGGAAAATCTTTCAAGTTGAGTGAATGGCCTATGCGTGTATACCACTACTGCCAATAGCATCCCGCGTCCTGTTCAGGTTCAGCTCAACTCTGTACGTTTCAATTTAAAGATGCGATTCATTCACACATGGTCCAAGCAGCCTGGACTCAACCATCGGGAGTGATTCTGCAATAGCAAACCTGCATGGCTGAAAAAAGAAAAGACCCCGACTCAGTGACTCAGCATCATTCTGCACAGTCCTATTCCAGACTCATTTTGAGTGGGGCTTTGCACCATACTGTCTAAATGTATTATATATAAATATATATTTATATAAATAAAATTAATAATTCAAAATACATTCTATAGTCAAACTGAAGTAAGGATGAGAGCTGGGAATGGGCGGGGTTCGGCAGCCATCCTCATGCCATCCGCAGCTGCCAGTCCCCTGGCACCCACACTGGCATCGGCTGTGTCTGCGTCCCAACAACAGCATCACTGAGATGGGCGGGCTTCCACTGACCTGACCAATCAGGGAGTATGCAGCGCTAGATCACACCCACAGGCAGCCAATGTAAATGATGCATGCTTTCAGTTGCATCCCTTCCAAATATAAATTCCTTCAAAGCCACAAGGTACACAAATGCACACTCAAACACGCAGTTCACACTCGTATAAGTGCTGGGGTGGCAGGGAGAAGCAAACATACACTCAAACGGCCCAAACAGAAACTCCACAAGTTTACATTCCAAGTCCACGTTTTAATTAGTTATTTGCTCTAAATGTGGCAATTTTTGTTGTAAAGAGGGCTGGCAGTGACCAATGTATACAATCTTGCTAGCCAATTCCTTTTCTAGGTTCTTTGGACATGGAAACATCTGCAAGACAGACAGTTTTATTACATAACGTATTTCAAGCGATAACGAAACATTTACATTTGACGAGATCCACAATGGTGTCTGTACGGCCTCTTGTGGACAATGGTGGCAGAAAAGCAGGTCTGCATCCTATAGCTGTCAAGACTAATAAATACAAATACCAAACAAAAGATTTTAATAATAAGGTCCTCAGAAAAGAGAAGGCCTAAATGCTTTTTTGTGTGTTTGTTATGCAAACCTCAAGGATGTAGGCCTACTGATATTTCTTCCGTGTTTAAATACACCGGGTGTATGAGTTGGTTATCGTATTTCTGTCCGTCTGTCTGCATGGATATATCAGAAAGACAGACAAAATATTTGTCATGTGTCATACAACGTATATGACACTCACAATAACAAATATATGTTGTATTAAATTAGAACCTGATATTAATGTTTCTTAATATTGACCTTGTGTTATACTGCACGTTTGACAAACAATCATAAATAAATGAATAAACGCTTTCTGTTAATCAACATTCACCAAAGCCTCTTTTTCGACAACATATCGAGGTCAGAGTATAATGCTCTTCCCCACTAGGTGTCAGTATTTACCAGCTTCAGCCATTATAGTTTACGTGTCAAAACCGTCCGTCTGTCTCTCTACCCCTCTACCCCTCTCCCCCTCCCCCCCCCCCTCTCTCTCTCTCTCTCTCTCTCTCTCTCTCTCTCTCTCTCTCTCTCTCTCTCTCTCTCTCTCTCTCTCCTCTCTCTCTCTCTCTCTCTCTCTCTCTCTCTCTCTCTCTCCTCTCTCTCTCCTCTCTCTCTCTCTCTCTCTCTCTCTCTCTCTCTCTCTCTCTCTCTCTCTCTCTCTCTCTCTCTCTCTCTCTCTCTCTCTCTCTCTCTCTCTCTCTCTCTCTCTCTCTCTCTCTCTCTCTCTCTCTCTCTCTCTCTCTCTCTCTCTCTCTCTCTCTCTCTCTCTCTCTCTCTCTCTCTCTGCGCCGCTTGTAAAGGCAAACAGAATTTTTCCAGACCATAAAAACAGAATGTTAAAGATGCCCCTTTTTGTTATTTACCTAGCTGTTGGCCTCATCAATTCCATCATATGTTAGATAATATGCAGACTGACAGAAACAAATCTGATCTGTAAAATAACTACATTCCAAAAATATAAAGGCCTATATGCCTCTTTTTTAAATTTGATTTCCAAGGTGCGTTATCAGCGGCTGCAAACCAAAATGCACCTGGGTGCATTTGGATAGACCTACACGTCAATCAGAGAAACTAAACCAAAAATCAAACTAATAATGCATGCTACGTATATGAAATGTGCTATATGAACTTCCCTTGCTTAGCCAACTGTTACTGCAACTGCCATACTGCTGCTGCTGAAACGGACACTGGGTAATAATGTAGAAATATTAATCTCTAATTAATATTTATTTCAACATACATTGTGAACATTCTCAACATGATTTTTAGGCACAAAAGTCATACCCTGCATTCATATTCAAATAATAAAACACGACTCACGTCATCAAACTATTGCACATTTGCATTCTTCTGCTTCTACAATGATAATAATAATTAATAAAAACGTGACGTTGTGTTATCATTGCTCAATACTAAGAAATAAATTGAAGAAAAGGCAAAGGTACAAGACTTTGTACATTATTTTGTGAACGAGTGAAGGAACTATAAACCATTGCAACCACCATCCCATAAACCATTGCCCACCTTTTTGCAATGGTTACAACACAAATGTTTAGCGCACTTCTTGCATCTTAAAACTTTTCTCCTTATTATATTCTTTATATTGTTAATATAAGTTGTGTCATATATTATGTGTGTGTGTGTGTGTGTATGTATAGTGTTTCATATACTGTTCCTGACTGCAATCAGCTCGCGCGTCCATCAATGCCAGTTCTACCAGTTCCCAATGAGTGGGGTTGAAAGTGTGGATTTTAATGCATGTGAATTCAGTCTCGTATCTTTCTCATATATTCTGTATCAAAATATTTATTCATCATGTAAAGTTCAATCACACTGTTGCCCTTACAATGCTCTAATAGAGCACAACAGTATGTTTACATGCAATGCCTAATCCAATTAAAGCCATTGTTCAACTATGCTCCTCAATTGGACTACTGCCATTGTCTGATTTTACATGGCGGTGAGAAAGAAGATTCATTGGCCGAAGCATGTCATACTCTGGTACGATAGGTGGCGCTGTACCCATTTCAACTACTGGTTATAGAGTCACTGGCTGACCTCTTTACATCACCAGCAACAACAAACTCAGGCGGCATTCAAGAAAGATGCGGAGAACCACCTCCGGCAGGAGGCTGCATTATACGGCAAAAATACCTTTCTCCTCTGTAGAGAGTTTGTATGGGTTGGTATGAGTCAAGCACTGGTAAACATATGCGTGCAACTTAAATCAAACAAATAAGGTTATCTGAATACCTCTTACTTTACTTTAACATTGAAGCCACTTCATAGCCTACTCATCACCTTGAGTGTTTAAAGGGATACTTCACCCATTTAGAACCGGCGTTCTATCATTATAAAATCGCTATTGTAATATAAATAAATATATAAATAAATATCAGTCTAAACCAGTCTCCCCTTGGCCCATTTTTTCTCATCTAATTTTCTCCCGAAATGACGTCAAATGATGCGTTTGACGTCATTTCGGGAGAAACCTCTTGTCCCGCTAGAAGGGCCGAGGACTACAACACACTTTTGGTGGAAAATTTTTCAACCAATAAGGAATGAGAGGGGGCGGGAGGTCGCGTACTGAGGGGGAATGAGCGGGACGGGAGACCGACAGGTGGGCGGGGCAGCGAGCGCAATGCACTGTGGTAGTTGGAGGTTTTCTTACTTTGAGCCAGAGAGACCATGAAAACACTCTTTCTGCCTTTTTTCAGGCTAGGATGAACCGATTTCAATTTTTTTTTTCACATTTATAATGCATTGAATTATTTAATTCATAAAACCTTCATATTCCCACCGGTGAAGTATCTCTTTAAGTACATCAAATTTAACAATATAACTATATGTATGACATAACAAAATATTATTTTTTGTTTTTTGACAATATATATGACATAATATAACAAGATGATTTTTTTTTTTTTTTCACATGTGTTTGGGATTTGGTCTGTGGATGCGACCTGAGTGTGTGGTGTATTGTGTGTCTGTATTCTCAATGGGTGAGTGTGCTGTAGACTTGGGCTGGGGAGAGGATGGGTGTTGTGGTTGCACAGTGGCTCTGCAACAGGAATTATGTGGCGGCGATTTCTCCTATAAGTCTTCCCATCTGCTTGAACTATGTAGGACCGTACTCATCTCCTTCACTGTTCCAAGTCTGTCGTAGCCATTCGCTGCCTGCATGCGGACCACTTGTCCGTCTGCAAGCGGCTGTAGTTGGTGACTCGACTAGTCATAGCAGCGCTTCAGGGTGAGCCTTTTGTTGAGCAGCTGGGCGGTGACTTGCTTGACATTCCCATGGTAGGCTCCAGCAGTTAAGAGCTCACTGGAATGTCTTCACCAGTTTGGCGCGACATAAGACGCTCGGCAGGAGAGCCTAATGTTGGGTCACAGGGAATGCTGCTGTGATTCAGGGTATTGAGAAACACATCAGGTCCATCCCTGTGCGATTTCTCCATGAGTTGCTTGGCAATGTGAACTGCTCCTTCCGCGAGTCTGTTTGACTGGGGATAATCTGGGCTGCTTGTGGGTGAAATCCCTTTGCTTAGCAAAATATTTGAGTTCTTACTTGTGTATTGCTAGCATTGTCCGTGATGAGCAAGTGAGGTGTACCATATACCGAAAAGTGCCTTTTCAATTTGGATATGACGGCTGATGAGGTCAAACCTCGGAGCAGGTCGGCTTCGAACCAGCCGGAATACGAATCCACAAGAACTTAATAATGTTTGCCATGCCAATCAAGAATGTCTGCAGCCACTGTGGACCGTGGCAGATCTGGAACAGGGTGGAGTTGGAGGGGCTCCTTCCGCTGATGCGACTTTGTGCTATTGCACACTGCACATGAGCAATTCTTCTGTAATGTTCTTAGACATCGTAGGCCAAAAGATTACACCTCTAGCTCTGCGCTTGGTTGCTTAAAGGTTGGGTATGGAATT
This sequence comes from Gadus morhua, assembly GCF_902167405.1. NCBI lineage: Eukaryota > Metazoa > Chordata > Actinopteri > Gadiformes > Gadidae > Gadus > Gadus morhua. The sequence goes on along the minus strand of NC_044049.1, from coordinate 12,580,821 downwards.
CTCTTTTTTGGCCATTTTTGCAAAATTACTTGAAATCCTTATCATAACCCACTTACAGCCACTGAGTAAGAAGTACTGACATGAAAATTAAACAAGTCAATCATCTGTGGAACGGGCAGGGCTCGAAAAACTCTAGCCAATGATTTCCAGAACCACCGAGTGGCATTGGACAGTAAGTATGTCAATCAAACGGTCGTACTGCACTCCCCCTCCCCCCGCGCGTGACCCCTTCGTGCACGTACTCAAAGCTCGTGACCCAGAGCAAGCTCCTGTTTGTTGTTATCCTGCGGTAGCTACTGGAGCTAACTAATGGCTCGCTCTCGCGCATCTGTGTTCGCGCTCGTGCATGATTGCGCATCCATGTACTTGGAATGGGTGGAGTCAGAGTCAGCGTTGAAGGAGAGGGGGTAGGACTAGTGATGGCAGTGTGACGCTGAAGCTTCGGTACGTGCTTCAAACCCTGATCTACAACTCCCAAGAAGCACTGCTTCGAAGCTTGCTTCAGAGTAAAAAAAGTCACGTGACATGTGACGTCCGAAGCAGCAACTGGTTCGTTGCCTGAATGAATCACTCGACTGGTCCGCGGCTCGGTGGAGAAGCTTTGAGCAAAAAAAAGAAACCGACTCAATCCATAAGGCAGCCTACCTCAATACAAATCTTTGAGTGTCTAACCCCATCCCATATAATCACCCCCTAGAGTTACTCAAGCACACCCAACCAACCTTGCCCGAAGCCAGCTGGTGAATGAAAAAAAAAACACAATCGATGCTACAATCGTTTACGTGAGTTGTGCATACTAAGTTATGTAATAGAACATCGTAAGGTATCGATTAGAGTAGGCTAGGGGATAACACACTGACTGTGGAGTGGATCGAATGGGTTCGAATCCCCTTCACGGGGGGAAAGTTTTTATATGCTGTTTCAATTATATCCTAGCCTACATCAGTTAGCCTATCTGGACTAGGGATCGACCGATACAGATTTTTTAGGGCCGATACGATACCGATATTTTTTCATCAGCCTTAGCCGATACGCCGATACACCGATACCGATATTTAGAGCCGATACTGCTTTTGCTCCCTCAATCATAAAAATTACACTGATAACAAATGTTACAAGTCTCAATTAAAAAAAAGGAACATTTATTGAACTTCAATATAAAAAACAATATTTAACAAATAGTTAAAACAGGTGAGGTAGAACAAGTAAGAACAAGTAGATGAACAATATTTAACAAATATTAAAAACAGGTGAGGTAAAACAAGTAAAAAAAAAAAAAAAAAGGCGAAAAAATATCGGCGAAAATCTGCCGCATATCGGCCGATACCGATACACGTAAAAAACGCGAATATCGCCCGACCGATATATCGGTCGATCCCTAGTGTGGACGGGGCCTTAATCAAAATCTATATCATGAAAATGAATGTTATTTTTACATCCGGAACCACAGTGTTGTGCTCTATAGAGCCACCGGCTGACCTCTTTACGTCACCAGCAACAACAAACTCAGGCGGGATTCGAGAAAGATGTTTTCAGTAGACAGCTATCAGTTTGGCCGAGGCGCAATGATTGAATAAAGATCACACACGTAGTAAGAAGAAAACTACTACTTTACAACTTCGTTGATGACCAACATTTAGAAAAACATGTACAATTAAGTCAGCCTTTGGTGAACGGATTGAAATCGAAGCGGCCGGGGATACACTTATGGTGTGAACCAGATGCCGAACCAGATGAAATCTCTGAACTTTCTTGCGGCATTTCATGGAGGAACACCCCCTTTTGGTCGGTCCAACTCGGGATTCTGAAAGTAACGAGTTCAGTGAAGCAGGTCTTACGACTCTTTACGGGCTGTGCCCGTAAAGATTTTATTTTTTTATTATTTGAACCACGTTGGTCATATTTATGTTGATTTTTAAATGCTCTTACACATTTGATTACATTGCTACTTTATTCCGATCACCAATTTATGCAATGCACAGTCTTGCTGTGCGTGCAATACAATGTTAAGTCGTGTTTTTGGTTTTTGTTTTAGGTTTGCTAAAGAGGCTAATGTAGCTAAGAATAACAACGACTAGCCAATGACAAACGGGGATGCTATAAGTGCTGCAAGCCAGGAAATTACTTCACGTTCTCGCTAGAGCAGGTCGGGCGTACCGGTGTACCATACAAACTAGGGGTGTGACGATTAGGGCCCGACCGATTCATCGGCCTGCCGATTTAATCGGCCGATTATAGGCTTTTTGAAAATAATCAACATCTGGCAAAAAGACGCAGATTACAACCGATTTTTATTTTATTTTTTTTAAAATGTTATTGCGCTTAGTATCCTGCAGATTGCGCTCTTACTCGCCTTGCTAACTAACAACTTTACCTGGAGTAAAAAAGAGGGGATTGAATTTTACTGTACAACATGAAAGCACGCTCGCTCAGGCAGCTGCGCGCTCACCTCACCAATGTACACAAGACGCGTTGTTTGAGCATGTTGTGCCTGTTTTTCTTTAGGTCCCAGGCCATGTTAATTTGTTATACTGTAGACTCTAACGGTGAGACCATACTGCTCAGCACGCACGTTAGTCACTGCTCACGAGCGCAGCACATTGGGAGTTAGTTATTTATTTTACATTTTACATTACACTAATTTTTGACTGTAAATGTATTCTAAATCACTCAAAGGTTCTGCATTCAATTCACATATTCGTCAAAAGTGTTTAAAGTATATTTAAGGTATCAAAAACTACGTTTTATAGGCTTTTTTTTGTTTTGTTTTCAATCGGCCGATTAAATCGTAATCGTAATTTTTCTCTGAAAATAATCGGCATCGGCACTCAAAAATCAATATCGGTCAGGCCCTAGTGACGATACACTCAGCTCACGAGACGAGACACGATATTGGGTTCACGAGAACGAGACGAGACGAGATTTTAAGAAAACTACAATGACAAAATATATGACTGGAACAACAGACTTTTATTTAACCGATTCTATATTATATTATAGCTCTTTGCATGCATGAAATTGAAACTTGGTGCTACTTTTTTTCAAGAGCAAACAATATAATGTGCAAAACCAAATCAAAGTTCTACTCCGTCAATACAGAGTGCAAATAGTGCAAGCAGAGTCTGACCAAGTATGTCACTGATAACTTGGTGCAACTACACAGCCATGTTCTTTTTTAAAAAACATAAGCATGTCCACATTCGCTGGCAGCAGTTGGGATCTTTGCGCATTGACTGTCTCCTGCTGTTGAAAAGATGCGCTCACTTGGAACGGAGGTAGCAGGGACAGAAAGGCACGCTTTGGCAAGGTGAGACAGCAAAGGATATTGGGAGGAGTGTTCTTGCCACCACTTCAGAGGGCAGCCACTGAGAAGGATAGAGGCCTCTTTTCTGTAGTTTTCAACTTCCCTCTCAGCCTGTTTTGAACTGTTGGACTCCTCTGGCTCAGTAGAGAAAGAGTTCCCTAACAGGTCCTCAAGTGCTGTCTTTTTGGGAGCAGGTTCTGTCACTTCTGGGCTCATCATCTCTCACAGCCTCCTCTCTAACGTGTGTAGGACAGTGAGCTCCACCTGCTGCCCCTTCTTCCCTCTCAGCTGTGATCTTTAAACAGAAGTAACACTGGTGTACTGATGCTCTCATGTTTCTAACACACGCACACACACACTTCATCACCCAGGCTCTGGAACTCCCTCCCCCCACACATAAAACAGTCAGACACCATTACAACCTTCAAGTCACAAATCAAAACTCACCTGTTCAAACTCGCACACAACGTCTAACTGATCACTGTTTTGATTGTTTGTTTGTTTTGTTTTGTTTTATTTATTTTTTATTTATTATGTTTATTTATTTATTTTTTTCGTTTTTTAAACGATTTATGATGACTATATGCTCTGTAAGGTGACCTTGGGTGTCTTGAAAGGCGCCTCTAAATTGAATGTATTATTATTATTATTATCAATCTCTTAAAAATATTTAGCTGACAAACATACACAATACAATTTAAACTGATATAATTGTTTTTGCAGCAACTGTTTTGCCTTGTTCTGTACCCTCTGGAAGACGGCCTCACACTGGTCATGGTCTAGCTGAGGTAGAGTCCGGAACCTTGGGTCCAGTACCGTGCACTCCAGCAGATAGTTGAAGGCATCCCCACTATCTGTTTGCAATATTCGTGAGGATTGCAGTCTTTGTGTTGGCCACGGTGGTGGAATCTCCATCATTTGGTGTCATGTTCTGATCAATCATGCTCTTCAGTGGCACAATGAGACACGGTGGGACTCTTCTCCTCACACAACACTGTGGTGGCTGTCTTCAAAGGATGCAGCAGCTTCACAAGGTCTTCAGCATCTCTGACATCGCAGCTGTCAAGTGTATCAATGCTTCAGGCGTTTTGTCTTATCTTTTGGCTGGTGGGAGCTGCTGATATGGCAGCTTGCTGCTCAAGGTAACGAGCCAGCATATCCAACGTGCTGTTCCATCGCGTCTTAACGTCCATGATTAACTTGTGTGATGGCAATTGTAGCTGTTTCTGCTTGGACATTAACACCGCGGTAGCCGTTGAACTCCGATCAAAAAAAGCAGCCACACGTCTCACCCGCCCGAGCTAACGAGCGACGCGGGGAACACCGAGGCCAGCTTGGGTTGCAAGATTTATAGTGTGAGCAAAACACTTAAGGCCCATTCACACCCTACGGTAAATACGGATACGGACAGTTTCGTCCGGTCCCGGAGGTGTTTCGTCCGTAAATGGGTCCGTCGCCTCTGAGCTTACGAATCTGGAGTGCTCCGGGAGAACCGGAGCAATACCACCGGAAATCGAGGCGGCAGTATAGGGTCAAAAGTCCAACCATTCGCGAATATAAACCAAACAAAGAAGAGAGAACGGGACATTTAAAAATGGCTCAAAATTTGGAGGAGAGGATCTGCGAGTGAGGGGGTATACCCACCTGTTTGATTGTACCGTGTCGGGGCATCGCGACAAACAAAAATGTATTAACAGCTGGGAGGAAATAGCGCTTGCCGTTGAACTGCCCGTGAAAAATTTTCAGAAAAAATGGAATCTTGCCAGGGACAGATTTGTCCGAGCACATAACAAGGGTAAGAAGAGTGGGGATGCTGCTGGGGGCCCAGAACATCCTATCTTGACACAATTGGCGTGGCTGAAGGTGCACATCAGACAACGAAACACCTCGTCCAACTTTGATGCAAGCATCTTTTGTCTGCTTTGTAAATTTATTAATGTTGTTGAGTTGTTTGCTGTCGTTTCTACCTATTTACCGGGTCTATTGAAACACTTTTAATCAAACATACTTTACAAATAAACTGTACAAGAATGAAAGCCAATCCTCTTTCACTAGCAACCTACATCTGTCCTCTGTCAAATACAGTTGGATCCACAATCCTTGCCATCTCACCAATGAAAATATTTTATAAACAAAGAATGTTGTGTTGGAGTTTAGAGTTAATGATATTTTTTGTACTTCTATAGACTCAAGATCAAGCTGAGGAGGAGGCGGCGGAGGAGGCGGCGGCGGCGGGCAGTTCACAGCCTGGATCCTCTTCAGCACCACCATCACCTCCACCACCAACTGATGTGGGAAGCCTCCCCCCTTCTCAGAGCTCTCACCCTGGAGCCACGAAGAGGAGGAGGAGAACTACAGAGGTGGCTCCGGATCCGGTCGATGCAGCACTGCTGGAAACACTGCAGGAGTGGCGGCGTGAGGAACGGGAGAGTAAAAATGTGTTCAGCAGTTTTACGGGCTACCTGAACACCGTTCTTCAGGAACTTCCAGCCACAGATGGCAAAAAGCTAATGAAGGAGATCCAGCAGCTAATGCTGACTTATTTATAGGGGCGTACATAAGTTATGTTCTGTTCCACATATTATTATTTTTGATTATTCTATTATTCAACGGTTATTTAAAATGTTAAGTGCCTTTGACACTGTTGCACATTTAATTGTTATTTATTATTTGTTATGTTCTAAATGTTCTATCTATATTGAAGACCCCTGAATTGTATTGTTTTTGTACTGTTATTTAAGTTAAGTGCCTTTGACACTGTTGCACTTTAGTGCTAAAAATAGATAAATTAGCACTCTAATAACATTTGTTTGTTATTTATGTACGGTTATGCCCAGAGATTGTATATACAATGTATGGTTTAAAGAACAAATTTTATTCAAACAAAAAACAGCGTGCCACGTCTGACATGCCTGTCCTGCCAGTCAATCCTGCCTTGCTCTGTGTGGAAGTACTCTTTGAAGAGTTCTCTGACAGCCATGCCATCCTGGGTGGCTCTTGCGGTTGTGATGCGTCGGGTGCGAATAAGGTTGGTGTCTCCCTGGACCACCTGTCGCCATTCTCCAGGTGCACCATCCCCGTCCACCATTCATCGTCTAGCTCTCATCGGCAAAACTAAAGAAAAAAACTCGCCATTGATGTGTGGGTTCTCATTGAGTGGTCTCACATGCCACCGCCGCTTACACTTTTTGCGCCTTTGTCTGCGATTTCGGATGAGACAAAGTAACATTTTGAGACTGATAGATTTTGAGATTGTCGATGCCGGTATTTATAGACTGGACAGGGCCCTTTAGAGGATTTATTGTGCAACATCCATAACAACGCTGAAACCAGACGGAGGTATGAAGGGTAGCTCCGGGGGCAACGTTTGGGGCGACGGACGAATTTCGTCCGGATCCGGAGGTATGGATCGGCCTTTAATGTGCGGCTTCAATCCCGCCTCGCGCACGGCCACGTCCATATTACGTGCATTGTCAGTAACAATAGCGATGCCGTGGTTGGGTTTTTTAAGCTCCCAGTCAGTAACAGCTGCCTGTAAAACCTCAGCTATGTTTGCCCCTGTGTGGGACTCGAATAGGGGCCTAGTCTGTAGTACAACACTTTCCATTTTCCAGTCATTGTTGATTGTGGGGGCTGTAATTGTGATGTTGCTTTGCGTACCTCTCGTTGTCCAACCGTCTGTTATGGCGATGCTTTCTGCGTCTTTCAGTATCTGTACAACCTTGCTCTTGGACTCTCCATAGAGGTTCGGGATCACTGTGTGGGTAAAATGCGCTCGTGATGGGATGGTGAACTTCGGTTCCAGCGTGTGGAGGAGTCGCCGAAATCCTTGATTTTCTACCACAGAAAATGGCCTCATAGCTGCTGCGATGAAAACACCTATGTCTCTTGTTATTGTTGTGGCTCTGGCGCTTGACTGTGGAAGTTGAGGTCCGAATCCGTGTGTCAGCGTTGTCTGGCTTGTTCTTCACAGGTGCAGTTGTTGATTTGAGTACCGAGCTGTGGTGGTGCTGTATATGTCTCTGCATCGTGCTCGTATTAGCCGCGGTGTACGGCATTATTCTCATACAATGCTTGCATATTGTCCGTGTCTTATCAGTCACTCTACTGCCATTTATCATTTACCGCCGGGTACCCAAAATGCTGCCAAACGAATGATTTAAAATTGGCAGGGGCATCTTCGACGGTAATACAGGTATTTTCCGACGTCATTCTGGCTGTCTATGGCTGATTCGCGGCTTCCCCTGCTTCCCCTCTTCTTCTTTTCCTTCTCCTTCTTTAGGTTCTGGCAGGCTAGACGTAGCAAAGGCGCATTACTGCCCCCACAAGCCACAAATAGAAGTTTGGATAGCTCACAAAAAAAAAAGATCTCGTCGCACCCCTAATACAAACGGTTCGCAGCATTATTATAGGGGTTAACTACTGTGGCAACCCGCTCCTTAAATGAGCCGGGTTACCGGTACAAACGATGCGTTTGGTGAAGGTTAAAGCCATTGCGGGCATTTATTAACAGTCAACTTTAGTCAACCAAGGCACTCGCGGTCTAGGGCCTCCGTGGGCCTCTAGCTGCACGTGGACCCGAGCGCTTCCTTCTTCCTCCCGTGCTGTCCCGTGCTGTCCAAGTGTCAGCCCTTTTATATCTCCTCTGCCACCGGCCAGGTGTCCACCAATCACCCTGATTGGGGAGGCGAAAGGGCTGCTCTCGGTCGCCGTCTGGTGGGCGACGGCGGTACACGCCGTCCAAGACCAACCCTCGGGCTGGTCCGGGCCGAGGCTTACGGGGCGGGATGCCACACTCCTCCACCCTTTGTCCAAGCCCCGGGTAGCCAGGGCCTTGGTCTGCGTCGGCTGCGTCGTCTCCGGCAGCGTCGTCTCCGGCAGCTTCGTCTCCGGCAGCTTCGTCTCCGGCAGCTTCGTCTCCCGCCGCCTCGTCTCCCGCCGCCTCGTCTCCCGCTGCGGCGGCGGCGGCTGCCTCTCCTGCCGCGGCGGCGACCACATCTCTCCTGCCCCGGGACTCCAGCGCCGAGTCCCAAAGCCGACGGACAATCGGGCAGTCCCTCCCAATTAGGAGCGGAACCGGGAGGTGGGGCACAATCCCCACCCGTGCCGTAAACACCCCTTGTGGTGTCCGTACGACCACATGGCAGGTCTTATAGGACCGTATGTCCCCGTGCACGCAGGCCACCTCGATGGGTTTCCCCTCCCTCCCTCCCGCCAAGTCGGGGCGGAGGAGGGTGACCACGCTGCCGGTGTCCACCATGGCCTGCGTGTCCTGGTTCATAACCCTCGCCGGGATGGTCGGACTACCAGATGTCCCCTGCGCCCAGCAGGTCGCCAGCATACAGGGCCGACCCGTCCGCACGTCCGCGCCGGCCGGCGGCGCAGCCCCGTCCCGGCCTCGCGTTGCGGCCTTCTCTCCCGCGGTGGCGGCGGCGTCCCTTGCGGCGGCGGCGGCGTCCCTGGCGGCGGCGGTGGCGTCCCTGGCGGCGGCGGCGTCCCTGGCGGCGGCGGCGGCGTCCCTGGCGGCGGCGGCGGCGTCTCTCGCGGGGGCGGCGGCGTCTGTCCCGACCGGATTCGGCATACCGAATTGGTGGGGTACTTTACCGGGGGGTTGTAGTGGGATCTTCATGCCTGCATTCTCCACCATATGTGGCAACCCGCTCCTTAAATGAGCCGGGTTACCGGTACATTTAAGGAGCGGGTTGCTCCTTAAATGGAGCAACCCGCTCCATTTAGCTGCACGTGGACCCGAGCGCTTCCTTCTTCCTCCCGTGCTGTCCCGTGCTGTCCAAGTGTCAGCCCTTTTATATCTCCTCTGCCACCGGCCAGGTGTCCCCCAATCACACTGATTGGGGAGGCGAAAGGGCTGCTCTCGGTCGCCGTCTGGTGGGCGACGGCGGTACACGCCGTCCAAGACCAACCCTCGGGCTGGTCCGGGCCGAGGCTTACGGGGCGGGATGCCACACTACGTAGGCACAACAACTTCTTCACCACCTTTTCAAATAAATAGCCGTTTCTCGTTTTTTCGACGGCATCAACAAACGACTATCGTCTCGTTCTACTTCCGGCTCACGGCCCCGGGAAAAAATCTCGAGCATGTAAGACACAAAATCAGATTCCAACCCGATTTAATGTATGCTGCACAAGCACGATTAATGCGACTATCAATCTAATAATCTAGGGGTCTTAACCCGACTATGAGAAACCTGATTTGGTCAAATCTTAGTCAGACTTGGTGCATGCATGCATCTTAAAAATGAAATTATAGTCGGACTAACCCAATAATTTGTTTTTCTCGAGTGTCATGTAAACGCATTGAGTCAGTGCGTAAAATTCATCCAGGCACAATTGGATAGACAACCAATTACAGCAATGGAACGTGTGACACAGAGTGGCAGCCATCTTGTTTATTCATTAAAATGCTTCTACATCACTCTGTACAGTCATCGTATCAAACCTGCACCATATTAGATAAACGGTCGTGATTGGCCTGGCCCAGGCCAGGTCTGAATGAATTCTGTCTGAACTGGAGTAGGGCCAGACTCGTATGCCAAAGCAAATTAAACATGAGTTCATTGTGCTTTGCCGTCACTGATGTCCCGGAATGATAATAATGTTGTGACGTTGTAGGCAGAAATTTGAAACTGTAATATAACCAACCAGCTTCAAAGACACGAAAAGGAGGAGAAGCCACTCTAACAAACCACATTGCATTGTATGCCTCTGAAGGCCTAACCTCCAATCCATGTGGTTTCCTTAAACTAAATTGCCTACTACTATCAAATTATCATTTAAATTAGATAAATTTAATAAAAACATTAAGTCAAAGGCTAAAATGACACTTAAAATGTTGTATGAAGGTGTAGTTGTAGTAGCAGGGTAGGGGATTTTGGTTATGGTAGTAACCAACCCCAGCCACAATATATTGCTGCATTCCTTTGCTTTTCAATTCTGTTCTTGTTCTATTTCATGCAGGCGCCCTCCCTTCAGCCTAGCTGTTGTTGGCTAAGTATATCCCGGGTTCGTCCGCCTCCATGCGGCATCGCCGTGTGCTTCATGAGTGGGCTGGGGACTCGTCGCATATTGCGACATGTACCAGTCCCCTAGACCCCGACATTTCCCCTTTTCTCCCTACAGTCAGTTCGCTGTAAAGAGAAGGCAGAGTTGCCCTCTATTGCCCTGTGGCTTCGGCCTGCCCTGCAGCAGTATTCTCCGCTTGCAGACAAGCCAGACATTACACGCAATGTGAAGTGTGGAGAGGCCAGAAAGCTTTTATCAGCCGTCTGCTCGCCCTCTCCCTGAGATCTTTGCATGTTAGCGAGAGTGACGTTATTTCTCAACATGGTTGGATAACACGCTGAGGTGGGGACCTCAGCGTGGGTTTTCCTGCTTGCCGACAAGCAACTCCATCACACACGCAGTGTGAAGACGCCCACCTTTGCGGTTGTAGAGCGTCATAGTTCAACCTGGGTTCCCCCGCCTCCGTGCAGCGTTCCCGTGTGCTTCATGGGCGGGCTTGGACTCGTTTCCTGACTTTCCCCGCTTTCTCCCTCTTCAGTCGGATGCTGTATGGAGAAGGCGGAGCTGCCCGTTATGCTCGTGGCATGGTACTCTGTCGCTTTGGCCTGCCCTGCAGCGGTATTCTCCGCATGAAGACGAACAATTCCATCACTCCATTCCTCTCGTTTCGAGCGGACGTTAGAGGGGCCGTGTTGCTTGCCGCAGTTGGTGGCTTGGGTTTTTTCCTAACTCCACGCCCAGTTGCGGACATAGGAGAAGCTTTGTTGCTCTGCATTGCCCTTTTTTCATAGGTTCTATGAAATGGGGTTGAGTCAGAAGTTACAGACTCGCTCTTTTCTCCTGATCATCGCTTTGCGTTTTCTTCTGAGAATTGAGGGTTATTTATTGAGCCGTTATGTTTTTGCACAACCTCTGCCTATTGAGCTAGATTGCCGGGCCCCGCTGCGGAAGTGGCTCGTCTCTTGAGACACGAGCCAATTCTGGATCGGCTTATCCTCTGAGCTTTGCTCCGAAAAAGTAAGAGCTGTGTTATAGGGGGCGCTTGGTTCACATCCCTGGATCTCAAGGATCTTTTTCTTCCCCGCTCCTATTCCCAAGGCTCACAGGATATTTCCGTGTCACCTTCATGAGCACAGCGTCTGTATGACAGCGAGTGCCATCCGCTTACTCTCTGGCCCCGCACACCTCCTCATAGTGTGTGGAGGTTGTTCTGGTGGCGCTCAGGTGTCAAGGGATAAAAATATTGCTTTGTATCCCGACGACCTGCTTGTCCTGTGCCACTCGGAGGAAGCTACGAGACGTGACACCATGACGGTGATAAATCATCGCTTATCCTGGGGTTTAGCCATCAACTGGGAAGAGCTAACCCCTCCCCAGCAGTCGGCTAGTCTACTTGGGAGTTTCCTTAGACTCGACCTGATGTCAGCGAGGCTCTAGCCTCCTCTGGGAAATGCAGTCTTTTTGGCGCTCTCCCGCTTTCACAGTCTATCCTGCACCTGTTGGGGCTGATGGCAGCTATACACCCTCTGGTTCTCCTATGTCTGCCCCTTTTTGTGTAGACTACAGCGGTGGCTACCCAGAGGTTGGATCCCCAGGCGACATAAGCTTTAGGTCAGGGCTGGGATAAATGATTAATCTAGCGATTATTTTTTCGATGCATCGATTCATCTAACGATTAATTTTTTCAGTTCGATTTCGATTATCGATTATCTCCCCATTAATTGACTAATAGCAATTTATACATGTTGATTTACATATCTGAATGAAAAAACATGAATTCCTTAACATTGCAATACATGTTTATTGCCTTAAAATTCCAAAATAAAAGTGCAACGTAATGCATTTTTAGAAGTCAGAGGTAGCATTCAATATAAAAATGTAATGCTACCTCGTGTTTTTGAATGTGCCGAACTAACTTTTTTGTTATACTGTTTTACACTGGTGGTTCATAAGTTGCCAGCTCTGAGTATCTTGATCTCTGAGACTGAAAGCAGCCCGATGGTTTCCTTCGGCTGCGTTGCCGCTGATTTTTGACCAAAGGATTATGCGATCACATGGTTGAGAAATGGCTAGAAAATCGATCAACCTCCAAGCAGCACTTCTTCTGAGGGTAAAAAGAATGAGAATGGGACTTTCTAAAAATGGCTTGAAAGATGATTGAACTAATATCACATGTACGTTTGCAAATGGTAAAGAGCATGTGGAGGCTCATCTGACCTACGATTCGGGATTTAACGGTGAGTAAATATGAATGTAAAATAATTTGAATAAATGTTTTAGGGAACTATGTTGAGGGGACTTGATACTGATACGTTTTTTCACTTCAATAGTCGTTGTAGCGTCAACGAAATTGGAAATCGATATCTTTCCAATCTCACTTGAGAGAATGTATTTGGAAGGGAATGCTGAACTTGTTTGTAAAGTCAGAAGTAGCGATCCTGTGGAAGTTAAATGGTTTAATGAAAGTGGTGGTCCAGTGGTGGTCAGGGAGGAGAGTCATTCAAATACGTACATTGCCACAGCCAAGATAACGTAGGCCTACGACGAATGGAGCAAAGGAATTAATTGGTACTGTGAGGCTTCGTTTAAAGATTCAATAGAAAAACCAAAGAAAAAATACTTTGAAGAATAATGGCGAGTGCATGTTTTCAGATTATGAAACCAAATGACAAAACTGCCATATCCTTTAGAATATTTTTCTGAATGAATCCATAGACCTAAATAGTGGGCCTATGCATGATTATACAAAATGCATGCAAGTGGTAAAAAATAAATAATGATATACCAAACTATTTGGGTAAAACTCTCTGCAAAACAGCACATAGGCTAATTGCTCTCTCATACTTGCAGGACCAAATAGAGTTCCTCCATCCGTTTATCTGCTCCCTCCAGTAGATGATTTAAGTTGCACGAACATGACCCTGACTTGCTTTGTGAAAGACTTCTACCCCAAGGACGTTTTGGTGCATTGGTTGGTTGATAATTCGAGTATAGATGGAAATGCTCATTATTAACATAAAACAACAAACATTATTGAAAACGACGGCTTGTTTTCCACTTTTGGACAGTTGGAAAGACGGCAGAGTGTTTAGACGCGAAGTCTACCACATGTCTATGGATTCCAAAAACCAACCAATTGTCAAGTTAATTACTGAAAAAACATCAGGCAATGTTAACATTATCAACATGAAGTCCTTCTACGTGCTTGCCCAAATAGATGTTATGCTCATCTATCCGTCACACATCTAGGTGGACACGGCCACTTGTGATTAGGGTTGGGTATCGTTTGGGCTTTATCCAATACCGGTGCCTACTCTACTTTTCAAACAGTTCCGGTGCTAAAACGGTTCTCGAACCGGTACTTAAAAAAACGAAACCGCACACACTTGCATACATGCACGACTTGTTATGAGTTTCACACTACGCAGAAAGTCAGCGGCCACTGAGTTGAATGGCAACGGTGTTTGCTAGCCTGCTTGATATGCAAGATTTACGGTTGGCATTAAATTACTCGACTTACCCGAAGAGGCTGCTGTGAGTGCTGTGACTGATAAATATATTTTTTAAAAATAATTATAAATAATATTAATTACTCGCTGAAAGCAGACAGGCACGCTTCATGGCGCAACATTACTGCCAAAGTCATATTAAGTAATATAACTCAGGTGCGCAAGGCAGCCAAAGGAGACGCCAACATTGTTTTCAACTGCGCGGTATTAATTCCCAAGTTTTGAAACGAAAAAGTATTTGAAGCAAATAAATACTGTTTTTTATTTGTTTATTTGGTTTTGAACAGAAAGTTTTGGATGCATGCATCGGCTTTGAGTTTGTTTGTTTGTTACTTTAAAATTACATTCGCTAGCCACACACACACACACACACACACACGCGCGCGCGCGCGCGTTCATTCACGTTCACCCACTACAACCTGCCGATCTTCAATCAAAACAACATCAAGTAAGCGATGCCGCAGCGCGTTGACAAGTCCGTCCCGAGTCTCGAGGCGCCCATAGGCTTTATGGTTTATATGTTTGAAAGCCGTGACACACTCTTTTAGCAGTTGGCCTGAAATACCACGCCTCGCAGTCATGGACCTATAAAGAAAGTCGTAGTCATACCATGCGTGTTTAGCGCAACATTGAAAAGGGTCCCATCTGAAACTGTCGCACAGCGCTGCGTTCCGAACGTTGTGTAATCAAATACACCGGTATGGCGGTATATAAAAAAATCATATCCTAACGAAAATACACACCGTTATTCAGTGTGAACCGGTATAGCGCCCACCACTAACGTAAGTTGACGCCGCAACACCATGGGGGCGGGGCAGGGGGCGTTAAAAAACGCCAGGCACCGTTATGAGGCACCGAAATGTGCGTTCTTATTCGATCTCGTTACAACCGTTTACGTCGGAACCGGTTCCCTACTGGAACCGAGTTTCGGTGCTCAACCCTACTTGTGATGTCATTAGAGCCAGATTTTCAAAACGGCTTATAACTGCTAATCACACTCACACCTAGTGGCATGTCATGGGACCTTTAATTGTTGTGTCTTGTTTTTGTGTGTTCTTTGTTTGCCTCGACTGGGTCTTGCCCTGAAGAAGAAGATTCCTCACTTACTGTAGACTCTTCAAATCAAACCAATTCACCCAAATGACTGACACACTAGCCAGGCTCACCCACATTATACAATAGGTCTTTGAAAAGCAAGTCTTGGGGCATTCTTATTATTGTTACTATCTGATTATATACAAGTAAGTGATATCAAGGATTAGTATATACTATTCCTAAATACTATGTATAATAGGGCTGGCCCGAATTATTCGAATACTCGTTCGGAAAATTAGTATTCGAAGCTTAAATCAGTATTCAGAGCTTCGTTTTTTTTTTGTTTTGTTTTTTTCACGTACGTGACGTTACCAGAGCGAGGGAGGCAAACTATAAGCGTCAGCGACACCAAGCAGAGAAGCGAGAGAGGTGGAGGAAGAATATATATCTTGTTTCCCTTTACTTTATAACACAACATTAGGGGGATCTCTGGAGGAAAAGTAATACTTAAAACCTTAGCTTAGTTGTTTGTTTACGTTCGCTGTACAGCGCCGCGCCAATCAACTGTGACTGGCTTGCTGCAGAGCGTGAGCGTCTTGGGAATACCCGGTCAATATAATGGATATAATATGGACACATAAGACTATCAATATTCGGTATTTGTTATGGATTTATTGTACAAATTCCCTGAAAATATGCACGTTCCAGGAGGAATTGAAAAGCTCCCGTAAGGGCTGAGAATGCAGAGAACAGCTGATTTGAAACGGAGCAACAGCTGTTCGCTTTCACGGGGAAAAACTAAGGAACTTCAACCTACTTAGACCTACTAATTAACGTTCAAAAGCTATTAAATCTTCAACAAAATATGCAGATACTGTCAAAATTGGTTCCAGGGAGTATATAGGGATTATTAATGTTGTTTTTGATGTTTTTTTCTGGAACGAGTATTCAAATATTCGCTCGGAAAAACCAACGAGTATTCGAAGCCTGAAAAATGGCATTCGGGCCAGCCCTAATATATAACTAAGACATGTCTACTTTTGCAGGACACTATATACACGCTGCAAACATAATAAGTGTGACATTGGTTTTCAGCAAGTATACCAGTGACAGAGGTTGAGTATCAAGTATTGATAGATGCTGGACTCTCCCGACCAGCGTTTCTTGTCTTGACTCAAAGCCAATGGAGTAACGCTGCGGATGGACAACAAGACAGCATGCAAAGCACATTGAACACCTTCATCATCCTCTTCCTCATCACACTGGTCAACAGTATTGGAACCACTGCCATCAATGTACGGAGAGTCTTCGGGCAGTAATTCTTATTTGCAATAACTCAAATTATTCTGGTACTTTCATGAATCACTAAATGATTGTACATTATGAATAACTGCCGATGCCGATACTAATCGATTCTGGAAATTAAATGGACACTGTTACCAACTTATTTAATACTGATGCATCTCCTTTTATTTTCTCATGTTAGATCAAATAAAGGAAGTTTTATTGCCATTTTTTCCATCGATCATTAAAACAATACGATGAAGAGGACCTTAAAAAATGGTTGCTCCTACAAAGCAATTTATGATCAACTAAAACAATACCAATGATATGTAGGAAAAAGAGTTTGTAAGTATTATTTAGCAATACTTCATAAGAGTACTTGGAGTTTATTTGAGCCTCCTTTTTTCTTATGTATTATATACTACTACAATTCTCTGTATTTGTTCGAGGTAGAGTTGGAGTTAAAACTTGGTGTCAAACTAACCAAGTTTTCATTTAATGGCCGTTTTTGGCATGAACATCACATTCTGCACAAATAATAATCGATGGACAACTGAAAACTGTAATTTACTTCTAATTATGCTCACCCTTATCAATGTGTGTATTGTCATCGAGGAGTGGGCTGGGAGTTCATTAGCTGAATTGGATATGTACATTAAATATACTTTTCAACATTTCCTCACAAAATATTTTGATGGCGTGTAGTGAACACATCCCTCTGTGCATTAATCTGCAAGTGGACAACAGGCATCACATGCTGGTTTCCTTTCTGCCTTGATTCTTGTGTGTATAAATTCTTAACTGATGCTCACATTTTGTCATTCTCTTTCAGGATCACTTTCCCATAGCCAGCCTTCGGCCGTACTTCTGCAGGGTCCAAATGAGCTGGTGTGCCTGGTTTACAGATTTGGCCCTGCCTCCATCAATATCAACTGGCTTCTCGATGGCACCACACAGCTCAGGAGTTACAATACTAGTGAACTTCACTGAGGTCCAAAGGGAAAGTTCGGCATCCATGCCGACTCCCTCTTTCCCGCCACGAATGGCTACCTGGGCAGATGTACACCTGCAGCATAAACCATTGTAACGAACGGAACATGTCCAAACCAGGTTTGTACATGCACATGTCTTGCTATATCATCGGGGCATATAAATGGTATGCATTGTGTATGTGGGGGAGGGGATTAATAGCGGGAGGGGATACATTTAAATAAATAAGTAGAGCCTAATCTTCAGGAGTTTAATTGCTGAAGGGTAGAAGCTGTTGTTGAAGGGTGTCGTTCCAAGATATCCAAGAGATCTATAGCTTCTTCCAGAGGGCAGAAGTTGGAAGAGATCATGGCTCAGATGTGAGGTGTCCCAGATGATCTTGGTTGCCCGGTTCAACCTGCGTTCAGCATACAGAGAGTGGATTGATGGAAGGTCACAACCAGTGATGTTGGAGGCTTTGATGATAACTCTCTAATTTCCACTTGGACTGTCAGAGCTCCCATACCAGACGATGAATGAAGATTTGATGTTTCTTTCAACGAAGGCTTTGTAGAAGAGCACCAAAAGCTTTTTGTTCAAACTTTTTCAGTTGTCTTAGGAAATAAAGTCTCTGATTTGCCTTTTTTTATAAGGTGGGTGGTGTTAATGTGCCATTTCAAATTATGGCTGATATGTGAGCCAAGAAATTAAAAGGAGCCAGTCCAGGTTATAGGCTGATCCCATATAATAGACGGGGCTTTGGTGTTCTCATATCCACAACCATCTCTTTGGTTTTTGATCCGTTCCGCACCCTGCAGTGGAAACGCGGCATTAATTGTGCAACATCTGCAGCTGCTAGCATTGCTGTACACGGGGAATTGGTTAGCCTAGCGATTGTTAGTATTTGCACTTGGCTGTATGAACATCTCTACTGTACTGACAGCGATATATTGTTTCAATTCTTATGACAAATGTACTTATTGTAAGTTGCTTTGGATAAAAGCGTCTGCTAAATGCCCTAAATATAAATGTAAAATACATACTGCCCATCACCAATATGTATCAGTTTCATCACCATTTGGGGGGGGGGGGGGGGCTTATCCTTTTTTACAGTATAGATAAATGCATGTAAATAATGTGGGTTTTTTTTAGATTACTAATGCTATGCAATTGAGGACTGGGAACCATGTGATATATGCTGGATTTATATTCCATGGCCTCAACGACACAGCTGTTGTTGAAAAGATTCCAGTCCCTTCCTGTTCAAGGCACAACAGATAAACTGAACGCATTATACTTTCAACCAAAATAAGGATTACAGGGGGCATAACGAGAATCTGGGAACAAAAAAGAAAAAAATCAGCAAAAAAACGAAATCTGATAAGGAAGATCCACATTGATAAAATTCCTGAAACCAATTCCAAAAATCCCAGAAGGTAAGTTATTTGGGGGCAATAAAACATTTTCCCTTGTCTGAACTGAAATAGTCATAAATGGTCCACATTGTATTGAATAATGAAGGAAACAAACAATTTTGAAGCATCGTCTGAGCATTAAGCCTCTCGTTCTTTTCTGCATGAAAAAGCAGGCTGAGATAATCCTTTAGAGACCTCATTCTACTGGCATGCACAAATCAGATCACAGTTGTACCAAGCGCAAAGACACTTGCACAAACGTGTTGTAGTAGTGAGTTAGGCTACTACACTGTTTAGTTTTTCTTTTAGGGACTGATAAATCTGTGATCTTCTCCAGAACCTTGGAGCATCATGAGTTCGGGACAGGCCTGTATCTTCCTCAGGCGTGGCAACAGAAGACAGGTAAGTTTTGCTATTGACTAGTACAGTGACTTCTTAACTTCACAGTGTGTGCATCTTTAAATTCACCTACTGAAATACTAGAATTTGCACTCAAAGAATTATAATATTACCAACCTTTTCTTTAAAAAATTACCTTATCACAAATTTACCGTGTGTCCTAAACAGAGGTCTTTTAAAATGCACAAAAAAAGGAAAAGAACGGAAAACATACTTGAGGTTTGGGTTTCTGTTCATATAAGTGTGATGTGGCCAGGTAGGCGCAAGTTAAGTATAAACAAGTGTTCACTGAGTTATTGAATAATTAAAAAGAGGACCACCAACTGTGTTTACCATGTCACGACAGAAAAGTCCTGTCCACAGCATAAAAAATGCTGTCCCTGACAGCATTTGGAGATGGGTGATATCATTTATCATATCCAAAGATATGCCATAGGACGATGCAACAATGTCAGTAATACCTGAACATCTGAGCCTCCAACCTGTGTTAAGACTAAATGCTATTTATTTGTATGAAAAGGTATATTACTGCTACATAATGTTTGCTTATACACGTTAAGATATGAAGTCCAATTGATGCCCAAAGTATTGTCCTCAGGGAGAAAATCGTTGGTTCCGATTAATGAAATTTTGAATTGTAAACAAAAACCTCCCCTTGTCGCCATATTTTTTTTTCGTTTTTCGTTTGGCCTCAATTTGATTCCATATAAATGCATGGTAAATAACTTTTTAACCATTTTATTCCCCAATTTCCTTCAATAATTCACAAGATACAGATAAAAACCCAAAACATATCATTTATTTCAAGTCCAAAAATACAACTATCAATCAAAACATTTTTTTTTTTTTTTTTTCTATCTGCAGAGCAGATAGATAATGTAATGAGTTTACTTTTTTTAACAGCAAAGACAACTGACCAATGAGGAAATAGAAGGTAGGCTACAAATGCTCCCTTTTCTTTTCACACCGTTATTTGACTTTAACCGTTATTTGAATCATATTGATTTGATGTATATTTTTTGTTGGTAGAGTTACGGGAGGCTTTTGAGGAGTTTGATAAGGACAAAGATGGCTTCATAAGCTGTAAGGACCTGGGAAACCTTATGAGAACTATGGGCTACATGCCAACCGAAATGGAACTCATAGAACTGGGCCAGAACATCAACATGAACTGTAAGTCTTTCTGTTGGCCTTATTCACACATCGCTATTTCAGAAGTTTTTGGCACCAGAACGTCCATTTCTTCTTCACATACACAATCATACTTTCACATAAAATGTCCATTAACTTGTTTTATATTTTGTGTTATGGTCCCTGAGATTAGTTAAAGGTATGGTAGATAGTTTGGAGAAACCAGTCAAGCTAAATTTTGAAGTATCGAACTGAAAATAATCCAACCCCTCTCTTCAGGCATCTCTCATAAGACACACTTCAACTTGCGTGATGGTTAAGTAGTGTCAACATAGGATACGAATTGCGGTTCTGATTAACACCACGTTATGCATGCATAGAGTTTGAGCTTACCTTGATCAATGCAAGCAGGTTATGCAAGAGCCAAATTATTTAATATGCTAACAAATACACAAAACTTCTGGTACCGCCATCGCTAAGAGCAAGCAAAGGTCGCTCAACAAAGTCACAACTTTTCTCTGACTTGCTCGCAAGCTTTAGCGGTAGGTCTTATGGAAGACTCCGGTCATGAGCAATGAGTGCATCAGCAGAATATCCCGATAAATACCAAAAGATTTGTATAATATATTCAACAGTTATTTTGCATGTCTTTGTGCCCGAACAATAATTTTAACTTTTTTGAGTATACAGCTGGCTTATGTAGTTATGACACATGGCTGCACTGGCATTAAACTGGCTATGTATTTTTTCCAATTAAGGTTACATTTCTCTCTTGTCTCATAGCACTTTGATTGGCATCTAGTTTTGTCTTTTAAATATTCAAATATCAAGGCAAAGCTGTACGGCAACCAACTCATGAAAGACGTTCAAAAAACGACATCGGACTTTTGCCGGATAATGCCTTTAAGGATCTAGAAGGGTTAGGCATCTTACTCTAGGATGACTAAAAGAAGGCTGCAGAATTTGGGAACAGACCCAGTTCCATTTGGCTGGGATCAATCACCTGCGATGCATTCTGTTCTGTATGCAGAACAGATAACCCTGCTTGAGGTTAGGGTTATGTTGTGAGCTTTGGGAATTGCGTGTTTTTTAATGACCTTATGAATGTGTTGCTTTTATTGTACCACAGTGGGAGGAAGAGTAGACTTTGAAGATTTTGTGGAACTGATGACCCCCAAGCTTCTGGCAGAAACGTCAGGGATGATCGGGCTGAAAGAACTGAAAGATGCATTTAAAGAGGTGAGATGATAGCTATGTAAGCTATTTAAGTAGCTATGCATTTCTAGTAGAGTTTCCTCTGGAAAAGTTTGATGTGTGTGTTAAAAAATTCCTAATATTATAAGACTCTGAAAGCAGTTGTAATTTAACCATCTTAAATTAATTAAATTCAACATTCCATAAAGTCCTTATAAAATCCAATAAAAAAACGATTTATTGGTTATCCCAGTGATTAGTAATCAAACAGATTAATTAATATTGTAAGCAATCAAATTCAGATGGAGACGTTTGACAAGGGATGAGAAACTGATTTTGGCCCTCAGAAATGGTAGCATAGAGTAGCCATATAAAAATGATATCATTATTATTTATGAATAAATAATTATACATTGAAAATATTGTAGGCTAATATTCTTTCCATTTACTATTAAGTTTGACTTAGATGGTGACGGCAGCATCACCACTGAAGAACTGCGCCATGCGATGACCAAGTTACTGGGCGAGCAGACCACCAAGACCGAGATCGAACAGGTGGTCCGGGAGGCGGACAAAAATGGAGATGGCACAGTTGACTTTGAGGGTGAGAGGCAAACTACACACACACACACATGCACACGCACACACATTAGCACACATATACGCACACACTCTTCTTGGCAGCAAAGTATTTTATTTAATAAAGGATGGTCATGGCAAGCCAAAGGCTGAAATGCACCATGCATCTTCAATGAGACAATGGATGTACATGACCTGACTGGGAAACTTTCACATCGTTGGCAGTAACAACAAAGGAAACAATGGATGAGCGCAATGACCATCATGGAGAGTTCAGGATTGTCTGTGACTGAAGTAAGCCATTGCAGGAGAGGCCAAGTTAATTGTCAATATACTATGGGGGAAGGTGGACATGTCTACAAGGATGCACGACAGCTAAAGGAATCTACCCACAAAAGCCAGTCAAGAGACTGGCTTGGTCTGAGTACCAGCCATTGTTGCTACATTGGCAATTTGAATGCTGACAAACATTTTTCAATTGGAAAGAAAAACAAAGCTATCTAGCTGCAAGGAGATTTTTCACAAATCCCTTTTAAATTGATTTAAATGTAGCCACTGACTTAAAATGATTAATTTTACTTAAAATTATTACAACGAATCACTCAAAAATAAGCATTTGTTCGTTCAGGTTATATCACTTCCATAAAACACAATGTGAGTCTGTTCATGCAAAATATTTCAAGCTGTTTTGGAGCTGGAATAGTTATTTTGTCAAGGGTTGACACCATGCATGCAGGAAATAAAAAAGATTTCTGGATCAGTATCTAGTGACATAGTCCTAGATTTAAGGATTTAGTGACTTTCCTGCTGTTTTAGGAATAATAAAAATAAGAGTGCAGGGGTTTGGGCGAGTGGCTTTTAGAACTGGGTGTTTGAGATGTGTGCAGTGTGCTTTTCCCCGCAAAACCCCTTCAGAAACGTCTCAAACCAAATTGATTAGATCTTAACTAGGGAACGGTTCAACCTTTAAAGATCTTTAGCATTATTGGCGTTTCCCTGTTTTTTCTTCCAGAGTTTGTTAAAATGATGTCCCGTTAACGGCACCATGAAGAAATCCTGGAAGTGTGACAGAGGAAAGGAAGTCTTTTAGTACTTTCCCTACTAAATATCAACATCTTGGACTATTTTTAACTGCTGACTTTTTTTAAATGCTTACCAGAAACGATTTATTTTGTTTAATTTATTTATAATATTTGCCATTTGTTGCTACGTAAGAAAAGAAGCAGCACAAAATATTTTACATGTAAATGTCTGCAATGTATTTGTATTCTTGGACTTAAAACCTAAAACATAAATATTATTTTACTTGTTGTGTTTGTTTGTCTACTTTATATATCAAGACAGTCCTAGCACAGAGTTATGCAGTGACAATGGCCTCGGAGAACCAGACCTTAAGTTAAATATTTGATCTTTGACACAGTTTTTATGAAGAATGGATTATCAATATCAAAGGTCCTTGACATCTGCTTCGGCAGTCAGTCTCTTGCAGCTGCTTTGCACTGAAAAATATGCTGTTGAATTATATATCTTCACAAATAATCCAATTGTTAATAACTGATGAACTGGTTGTGGGAGGCAACTGGACCTATGCATTCACTTGTTGTTGTTGGTGTTGTTGATGTTGTAATCTCTCAACTAATCCTGTCTCACCACGCTTAATGTGGTCAGGGCTATCCAATAGGAAAAAAGTTTTCAGCATTTACACTGACATGTATATTGTTTCCTATAGAATTGACATATTTAGTAAGATTTGTAACACTGAACCCATATAACACAAGTTCATGTTTTGAAACCATTGGCAATTGCATAAGACAACCAAATTATTTGGTGTGTGTCTGGTGTATGTATATGAATTCATACATTTGGTATGCATGTATATGTCTGGATTAATCTGTCTTTATGCCGTGGATTAGTTGAGTCCATCTAATCCTGATGACATGAGCAGATGGCAGACAAGGAAGCTTTCATGTACTAAATTAATCTAATGTTACTCTGCAACTGGAAAAGGTTAATGGAGAGAATCTTTTAGAACAAAGTGTATTAAGGTCAATTCTTCCAAGTCCCTCATTGTACTTGAGATCTGTGCTGTGCTGAGGATTCTGCTTATCCCTATCATGAGTGAAATTGTGGAAGATAAATAGTTTTCTAAAAATAAATTTCAACAACATCTCCTTTGCATGGTGCAAATTTGTTGGCTCTTTCATTTTGACATACAATTAACTTATTTGTGCTAATAAATGACCGGGAGATGCCTTTATAATACCTGTGTTGTATGAAAGGTTATGTACGTATGTTTATCTCCCAGGCTGCTTATAAGTATTTATTAACAGACAATCCCTGTTCAATATATTTCTGAAAGGTTCAAATGTGTTTTTTTTAATTATGTAATCTTCCTTTGTCAAATGTCATTGAAGCAGTGATACATTTTAAAACAAACAATAATTTACTTGGACAATGCCCATTTATTAGGTTGGTTATGGTTTACACCATTCACGATATGGATGAAAACTGAAACCAGAATATTCATTTGTCGGTTGTGTAAACATTCACAGTTCATGCAGCACTTGAACCACAGTGTTTATGTGAGTTGAACACGAAGAAATATAGGCTATATATCAGATAGGTATAAGATCACTTTTGAGAAAGATAGACTGGCACATGCGAATATCAAGATACATGTATATATAATATATATAATATATATATAGAAGACTATATTTCCAGTAAAGAGGAAAGAGCCTAGAAGGCCTATGAATCAGGCTTGTCCGGTATATGTCATTTTGCTTATATGCTCACAGTTATTGACTTAAATTACGAGAAGAAGATAGGAGCCATCTTGCCATGGATCTCAAAGCATTCTCTTCCAGAAGGAATGCATGCAAAGGTTAAAAACATGCACAGGCTAAAAACATGGTGTAGCTCTCATTGAGTAACAGGTTTCTCGTGCAAGGAACATCCATGGTGTACATGATATAATGTGCCCTAGTACGCATTGCTCTCAAAGGTTGATAACATCAGCGTTGCTCTGTTTGGGTTACATAATCCATGGCTTATGGCAGTAAGCGTAGATCCACACAGTGATCGATTGGTTGGGATTTCTTTTATACATATGGCCCAAAACAAGCATGGTTTAAATAAGGCATCAGGTAGATTCTTGGCGTGGCAGGAAGGATTCACAGGTCTGGGTTGAATATAAAGTCCAATGCTTGTCGCTCAGCTGCAGCCACGTTGGGGTGCCAGAGATCAACGCTGAAAATGGCTCGGGGACCATCCTCGGGGGGCCCTGATGGATTAAAATGGTTGTATGTAACGATTGGTTTGGTTGGTAAAGCAACAGGTTGAACAAACAACATATATATATGCATAAATCTATCTTTCTATAGATAAATAATAATTATAATGTTTTACAGACCTTTGTGTGAAATGGTGTGAAGGAAAGAATCGTCCACTAGGAGGCAGTGTCCCTCTGACCAGCGCTGTGGTTCACCTCCGACCACGAGCTCACAAAGAGGTGGCGTCTGTAGACCTGCACACAATATTCATATTTCTCATATTTATGAAAGCGACGCCAACTACTGTACACTGACCCGACCTAAATATGAAAGGATATTCATTTGAGGGTAATCATATGCCAGAAAACCTGCTGTGGCAGGTAACCTTCGCAGCAGGACTGTATTGTCCCAAAACATAGTAGTTTGTGAAAAGTAAGATGTAAATTGAAATCTCTATGGCTTATTTTAGCCACTAATACTGGGATGGCTATCTGGAGTTATGAATCATACATGGGGGTTCACTGATATAGAAGAAATGATTGGTTGAATCTCTTCTGACCTATGTTTGAATTCAATTTTTTTCCATATGATGATAGTTCTAGAAAAGAGATTCAATGTAAATATAAATCTCTGGTTTATTTTACCCACTAATACTGTGATGATATCTGAAGTTATGAATCATACATGGGGGTGCTCCAATATAGATGCAATTATTGGTTGAATCTCTTCGTACCTATGATTGAATTCAATTTTTTTCCATGTGTTAATAGTTCTAGAAAAGGATTTGGCAAAATAAAGCAAAACTTGAAAGAGCTATAGAATATCAGAACAAAAAGCATATAAGAATCCCAACATGCTTGCCTGTTGATTGGCTCAAATCAGGAATGCTGTTCAGAGGTTGTTTCGTCTTCTGAATAAAAAATAATAAGTAAACATGACATGTGCCATGGGCATTATTCCACTTTTAGCCAACTTGGTTTCAAGCTGTGTGTTTAGAATCTAGATGGAACCAAGATGGCTGTTGATAACGTTTCAGGGGCTGCTTCCAAACTCACCCAGGTGGCATCGCAGACGGGCGTTCGTGGGCCCATAGGAGCCCCCCAACGTGACCCCAGGCCCCAGGAGCACGAAGCCGGCCCCCCCCAGGGAGTTGCTGCTGATGAACGTCCGAAGGGAGAGCAGGGTCCTGTACGTGTAGGGACAGGAGCGGCAGTTTCCCGCCACACAGACCCCTGCACTGTACAGGGGAAACCCCGTCTGGCCCTGTAGGAGACCACAAGAGGCATTCAGTGCCTCAGTGTTTTTGATGCCACAGTAATATTTACTGGGTTGTTCCACAGTTTGATGAATAAAAAAGGTAAAAACTGCATGCACAATTAATAATAATACATTCAAAACTATTGCTGTGTTCGATTTTGAGGTAATATGAGCTCCATGTGAAGTGAACAAAGCAAAAGCAAGCAAAAAAACGTGTGAGACACATTAAGACCCGTCCATGTGGCTTTATGGTGTATGTATTGCCTTTGCATATAGTAATTAATATGAGGTCTTAAGATTCTCGATGGTTGTTGGCTGTTCTGTTCTTTTTGGTTCACCTTCCTAATTCCTAGACAGCCAACGTTGGCCTGTATTTAACATTCGGTGTTGCCGTTTGTCGGGGCATTGTGCAAGCTATTAAGACAAATCCTTCCGCCGTACCTTGGGACCGCTCCATCCCAGTTTGGAGTCCACACCCCACTGGTAGACCGCCTGGAACTCAGCCAGGATCAGGGGGTACTGGGCCTCCAGGAGCTCGATGTCATGGCGGTGGGCATCGCGGGGGAAGAAGGGGACACTGGGGACGTCCGGCAGGAAGAACAGGTGAGGCCTCTGGATGGTGGAGTGGTCGCTCAGTCTCACCTGAGAGAAAGAACACCCATGCAATCATTTTTGCAGGATCATGTTGTGGCTATATAGGGCTGTTCAACTTCCTACATTCAGTCTCTTTGGTTTAAAGCGCCTGCTAAAGGACTAACTAGTAATTAGCATTACAAGTACACGGACGTGGTACTAACTTTTACTGCCACACACAGGGAGGACGTTCAGTGCTCGGCCCCGCTGGGGGATAAACCTAACGCCATGCCTACCTGTTCCCGGAGTGCCTTGTGGATGCGTCCCATGCCCACCCAGCCGTAGCGCTTGGCGTACTCCTGCAGCGCGGCGTACAGCTTCCTGCCTGCCGCTGACGCCTGGGCCGGGAACAGCGGGCGTCCGGGCACCGGCGTCAGGTACTCCCTCCCGTCGGGGTCCTCGTCCTCGCTGGTCTGCGTGGAGATGCAGGGGGGCGGCGCCTGTTGGACCCCGGACCCCTCGGACCCCGACGCCGTCTCGCGGGGGCCGCCGCTGGCCGCGCCACGGGACAGCATCATGAAGCGCCGGGCGCCGGACTTGTGCTTACCCCCCGGGTGGGCCCGGCCCGGCGGGGGGAGGTCGGAGCCCATGCGGTAACAGTACCACAGGAAGAGGAGCAGCAAGGGCCAGAGGAGCCCGTTGAGCGGCGGGAAGCCCAGCTCGGCGCACAGGGGCAGGGGGAAGGGACTCGCCCACCAGTGCATGCTCCAGGGGGACACGTCAAATAGACAAACACACAGGTCAGAGAACAGTGAACATAGAAGCACAATACAATGCAATGCAATGATAAAACAACAGTAGTACATTGATGTCCAACTAGCTATGAGTGACCAGATTCCAGAATGTATAAATTCAGGATTATAAATGATTAGGTGTTCCTTATTTATTATGAATGTAGGTTTGTGCCTGTGCTATTATGTTCTGTATCATTATCCATCCATGTCTCCCTTGCACCCTGTCTACTTTGGCCTACAGGGAACCGACCTCCTCAGTGGCAGCAACAGTGTTGCTAATGTTCCACTTTGTATTCAGCAGCTCTATGGAGATCATAGCATCCTGTTTGTTCTGGGAACCATGGTGCAGGTGCCTGGAAAGGATCCCTTCAGGAACAAGTCCATGTTTGGGGTATATTTATGCAACGCTGGAGTTGAAGCAGCTGCAATCAATAGCCAATCTTGAATTAAAGTGTTTGAACAGGGAGGTAGAAGCTGAGAAAATACAGCAGGCAAGGAGAAATAGCCCTACGATGATAGGAGTTCTACCCAAGCCAGGCTGGGTTAACGTACTCTGTTCTTATAGTTTTGTTTCTCATTTAACCGTGGCTTATGTGGTGTAAAGTATCCCACCCTGCACCGAAAAATATTGTTTGTTTATAGTCCAATGCACTTGGTCCTATAAGCAGTGTGGCCCCTAAATGAGATCCACGTCTTAGCTCTGCCCTCAGTGATGGGAGTTTGTTGGTCTAATGTCGCCCACAGAATAGTAAAATAGGGCTCAGGGTCAAGGGTCAAGGTCTGGAACTGTCAACTCTCATGTTTGCTGGACTTGGGAGGAGAAGCCACTCTGTGTTTAGAGGCCATTATTTAGGATGCTTTATTAATGTATGCTGTCCACTATAGCTACAATTTAGTAGTAAAGTAATATTACAATACTAGAATTATTATTAGTAGTATGAGTGAAATATGATCTTCCTAAAAAATGTGACGTGTTTTCAAAAAAAAATTAGAGCAACATTCTTTCGTTAAATATAATTTGCTTTTGTGTGTGTGTGTGTGTGTGTGTGTGTGTGTGTGTGTGTGTGTGTGTGTGTGTGTGTGTGTGTGTGTGTGTGTGTGTGTGTGTGTGTGTGTGTGTGTGTACGTGCGTGCAATGCATGCATAAATGTAATACATGTTGAGAGAAGATAGAGAAAGAGAGAGAATAGAGCGAGAGAGAGAGAGGGAGATGTACGTGGGTACCTTTCAACCAAAATACTTTTCATTATGTGGTTCGTCTAACGTTAATTTCAGAATGGTGACAGTGGTGCGAAATTAATATAACAATCCTAGTTTCCAGAATCCTTATCCTCATTCAACACGCGATGCACACCATAGCAGTGCTTATACGAGAACAGACCACCGCAACACGTATCGCTGTTCCCCCGACCAAAGATTTTTAAATTCCGCATTCCACATTCCAAGCAAAACATTCGGCTGCATCCTGGCTTTCCGTCTAACCTCAACACACTATACAAAACATTGCTCATGCGTAGCGTCTCCTTCGGCATGCGTGGCAACCAGCAAACAAGCAGAAGACGCTGTCGCCGTTGTGATTACCTTGTTAATAGGTGGGACACACTTGAAGTGGTTTGTGTTTCAGCACTTTCCCTCGGTGGACAGCTCTCTTAAACGCGCCTGCTCCTCACGGTCTCTGGAACATTGCCAATCCTTGTGCAGTGACGCTCTACGACCACTAGGGCGCACCTGGAGCTCCAGCAGCAACACGAATGCCCTCACACTAGAAACCGAATGCGTCAACCGTACGGTATCCAGCTCCAAGCATCTTGACGTCCGTCATATCTTCTCTGAGGCCTAAAGCAACAGGATTCATTCCGAGTGCAGAGCCACAACATTCACCTTGCAGCGTCGAGGTAAGGGGAATCACCTTTTGATTTTTGTATCGAGATCGTATGGAGGCAATTTTTGAAATACCGATGTTCAGAAAGGGTGGACTTGATTCGGCATGCAAAGAAGGCCGGGATGCGAATTGCCGCTTGCCTTTGCATAGACCCCGATCGTTTTGACACACACGCACACACACGCACACACACCACGCTGGCATATTCGTCGAGGAAACGCCTCGAATAGCGAACAACGACGGAAGAGCAAGTATGAAGCAATGGGAATGAGACGAACTTCAATCACATGAAGGTGTACAGTTGTCAATTATGCGCCGCTGCTGTCATATCAATGCAGAATTTGTGGCAAGAATTGCCTTAGGAAAAGCGCTGCACATTTAAACACATTCAGAGAAGGCTATGTTTACCTCGCTTCTGTATCAATGTATTGGATAATAGCTTATACAGAAGAACTCTGTAATGTATGAACAAAATAGAAAAAAAATTGAAAAATGTAAAGCCTATATTTATTTCGTCTGCGAAAACCTATACTCAATTCGATGTAAGTAAAATTAAGCTAGACCTTTCTATATCGTTGCATTGTATCTATACATTATAAGTAGGCCTACATTATGGTATTGCATTTATTTGCAGCCTATGACAACCCATTGCATAGATTATAAAGACATATATGTACCTATTTTTTTAATAGGTAAATACAAACAAGTGTGTGTGTGATTGTGTGCCTTCTGGCGTATGTGTGTGTGTATGTGTATGCTCTTGCCTGTGTCTTCAATTGAATGGCAATGGTGTTGGAACTGTGTGATGTCGTGAGAATATGAGGGATGTGAGAATACGGGGGACGTGATGAGGGAACGGCTGAGCATGATTTGTTCGCCGGTGTGCTCCTTCAGGTCAGGAGGTTCACCACCAGCCACGGGGTTGTTACCACCTGCAGCCATGCTGCTGCTACTTCTCTCCATGTTGCACCTTGCCTCAGGTAAACCAACACTGTGTTTGTGTACGTGCAGGTGTGTGTGCGTGTGTGTGTTTGTGTGTGTCTGTGTATGTGTATTTGCGAGTGCATGTGTGTATTTGTGTGTCTGTGTGTGTGTGTGTGTGTGTGTGTGTTTGTATGCGTGTGTGTGTGTGTGTGTGTGTGTGTGTGTGTGTGCATCCACATATGTGTTTGTGTGCATGTGCGTGTTGGGGAATGGTGTGTTTGTGGTTGCATATCAATTTCACGTATGTCTCCTTTGGAGTTTATTTTGCGTGTGTGACCGTAGGTGTGTGGGTGTTTTTCTCTGTAGGTATTTGACTGTGTATGTCTGTATGTGTGGTTGTGTGTTACTCTGTGTCTTGGCGTGCTGCTCATGTCTGGTGTTTTCTGTCTCCCTGCT
Organism: Gadus morhua; assembly: GCF_902167405.1. Lineage (NCBI taxonomy): Eukaryota > Metazoa > Chordata > Actinopteri > Gadiformes > Gadidae > Gadus > Gadus morhua. The sequence continues at coordinate 12,549,824 of NC_044049.1, read as the reverse complement.
CTGCAGGGATGAGCTTCATGACTCCTGAAGGAGAAGCCACCCAGAGTCCTGGCTCCGCCGGGCTTGGAGGCCTGCTGCACAGCCCCCCACGCAGTAAGATACATACCTATACTACTCAAACTACTAATACTATTAGAACCAATGCAAAAAGTAACACATAACAGACCTGCTGCACAGCCCCTAAACGGAGTAAGATATATACGTATAGTATTCATACTAGATCTAAGATAATTATACTAGCTTTGAAGTACTTTACTTATCCTTGTTAGAGTACTAATACTAGATAGCCTACAGTTCAAAACACTACTACAGTACAGTGCACGACTACATTACAGTACTACAGTAATACACAGCAAAGTACTACAGTACAGCCCTTCTGAACAGCACAGAGTATTTCACTATTGCATAACATATCTACAGTGCTCAGTACTACATTACATACTACAGTGCCACAATACTACAGTACATCACTCTAGAACTGTACTTCAGTAGAGAGAATTTCAGTGCTACATTACAGTACCACTGTACAACAGTAAAGTACTCCATTATAGGTACTACAGTAGAGAGTATTTCAGTGCTACATTACAGTACCACTGTACAACAGTAAAGTACTCCATTATAGGTACTACAGTAGAGAGTATTTCAGTGCTACATTACAGTACCACTGTACAACAGTAAAGTACTCCATTATAGGTACTACAGTAGAGAGTATTTCAGTGCTACATTACAGTACCACTGTTCAACAGTAAAGTACTCCATTATAGGTACTACAGTAGAGAGTATTTCAGTGCTACATTACAGTACCACTGTTCAACAGTAAAGTACTCCATTATAGGTACTACAGTAGAGAGTATTTCAGTGCTACATTACAGTACCACTGTACAACAGTAAACTACTCCATTATAGGTACTACAGTAGAGAGTATTTCAGTGCTACATTACAGTACCACTGTTCAACAGTAAAGTACTCCATTATAGGTACTAAAGTAGAGAGTATTTCAGTGCTACATTACAGTACCACTGTACAACAGTAAAGTACTCCATTATAGGTACTACAGTAGAGAGTATTTCAGTGCTACATTACAGTACCACTGTACAACAGTAAAGTACTCCATTATAGGTACTACAGTAGAGAGTATTTCAGTGCTACATTACAGTACCACTGTTCAACAGTAAAGTACTCCATTAAAGATACTACAGTAAAACAGAGGAACACTTCAGTTCAGTGCATTGCAGTACTGCTACAGCACAGTACCTTATTACATGACCACATCGCTGTAGCACAGTTGTATTGCCTGAACTGTATACCCGGGACTGTGAACAACACAAGGTACGACCACGAACCCGACACAGGCGGTTCCTGGGGCTGGCCACCCCCCTGAGACCACCCCCATCTCCCCTGGAGTGCTCACCACGGCCCTTACCTCATCCCCGCCCGCCGCGGTTGAGGAGGAGACCACCACAACCTTGATCACCACCACCACTATCACCACCATGCACTCGCCAGGTAACCCACATTTAATGTCCCACCAGAGCACTGCTTTGGCATTAGCTTGCTAGCTTATTTTCGAGTGTTGCGTTATTCCTCAACCTATTCAACACAGAAACATATTCTGTTCATGAAGTAGTTACTTCCTCTACTGCTGATTTGCTGTTTCTGAAAGCCTATTTCTCTATAGTTGGTTAGTTGTGTGAATATCATCCTTTTGTTCACTCACTAAACCTCAGCAGAGTAGTGGGTTTTGTCACTTTACAAAAAAACAAATTAATTCTGAATAATTCTCATTCCCCACCAATATATGTCACCAGACTAATTGTGCAGTTTTTCTGGAAAATGGCACAACTTCCAAAAGTACCAATAACTAAAAAACCAAGCACCTAAACAGTTGCTTTCCAAACCAGCTACTTTCTCTCAGTTTTCTTCAACAGATCTTTGTAATTAAAGGCTGGTGCTCATGGGAAATCTGTTTTGTCAGAAAAAGCTGGCATTTTTCCAAAGTTCCTCATGGGCTCGGTTGAAAAGTAGAAAACTGTATAGACCAACACAAAGAGAGGGACGTCAAAATAGTAAAGGTTACATTTTCGTTTAAGGCTTAATAAATTACTATTTGTTTATGACAGCACTACATTATCGAGAAACTGGAAGGAATAATTTCTGGCTTCTATGATGTTTTGTGTCTTTAATTATTTCACTCTATAGCTTCTTAACTATCTATAAAGCTAAGGTCAACATTCTATTGAACTGTCATATTCTAGATTTGCCTTAGAGCCTGGTTACATACCAGGCCCGTCTATGCACGCACACACACACACACACACACACACACACACACACACACACACACACACACACACACACACACACACACACACACACACACACACACACACACACACACACACACACACACACATACACACATGCACATATGCACACGATCCCACACACAAGTCCTGATTCCTCCTTCTCTTCCCCTTTTCTCCTGCAACAGTGCAGTGCAACGCCACACTATCAGGGATGGAGGACTCAGTGGAATCCCCAGACCCAACTGCCTCCTCCTCCACCTCCTCCATGACTCCCCTGGAGTGCACGTACAGCATCACCGTGTACTCTGGATACGGGGTGGAGATCCAGGTGCTTTGCCCACTGTGGCATGTTTTCATGCCCGGCTATTTTCAAATATAGGAAAGCTACTGCCAAATCTGACCAATGGCAAACGCCAATCCCGGAGCGTTGACGCCAATAGTCCTACGTTTCCCTTGTTTTTCCACAGAATCTTAGTTCATTGGTTTTTGCAGGCTACGATTGTTTCGCAATATGAACGAGGGAGAGATGCCTAACCTCCTACCTGCTGATTAATGACATGCATCTAAAAATATGCATTGACTCTTACTAACTTCGGATAAAATGCTGAATAAATGGTGAATATAAATAGTTTCAGTCAATATATATATTTGGTGGCTATTGGATAATATCTGTGTAAAAGCTTGTTGCTCGTAATGTCTTTAATAAATAATTGTAACGCTCATCGATAAATTTGAAGTAAGTTACCGAGCCCTATACGGTTTTGATTTTCAAACGTCAACAAACTGCCTTTCACAAGTATGACCTCTGTGTTTTCGATGCATCCTTTTTGTTCTGTCTCTAGGTGAGAAAGGTGAACCTCTCGAAAGAGGAGTCTCTGACCATCCTTGGATACGGAGGGGTGGGGCCAGAGTTGTTGGCCAATGAGACCCTGATGAGGGAGGGACAGGTGATACGCAGCACAACCAACCAGGTGTACATTCACTATCGCAGTCTCCGCCAGACCAATCACGGCATGTTCAGCCTCCACTATCAAGGTAAATGTGCTTTGTCATAGGCCTGATTTTGCTTACCTGCTACTCTGTACATTATAACAATGTTGTGTCCATATGGCAGGGTAAAATACAATACAGTTATTCTATGTGGGGCACAGAAAGAAACTGTATTATTTTATTGACCTGATATATATCTAGAGACCACCACCATCAACAAGATATTCTACTAGATTAGGAATAATAATAAAAAAAACTATTTGTATTATTCATACTATGTGTTACAAATACTATGTGTAATACATTTTTATTATGATTGCATTATTTCCCTTCCCTGTTCCATTTATTCCTGTTTTATTAGCATGTCGATGTAAACCCTTATAGAGAGTTGCTGTTAAAGGGATACACCGTGTATGCAACATTATAAAGTATTTATTATTATTGTATTTGCATTGCCCGTGACAACCAAGAACAAAGAAATGTTTCTCTTTTGGTGAAGATCCTTCCAGTTTCTAATCATAGATATGTGGGTCTTTGAAGTGGTATCTGTAAAGGACAATTCTACCACAAAGACATCTTTAAAGGCTGGGATGTCTATGGATAAAAAAAGGGACTTGATAACTTCACCGGCTGCGACATTTAAGAAATTAATGTGGGGCATGGGTTCAGAATGTCATTATTTCTGAGGTGCTCTTATTTTCCTATGGTACATGACAAGTAAGACTTACACATATACAATATTAACATTGCTTGTTGCAAGTGAAACCCTTATGGCATGTACGTGACATTCAAATGTGGCAGGATCCTCTCAGGTTTAGGACGGTCAAATTTCATTTTAACTTTTTACACATGTTGGTGTGAAGTCTGCGTAGCAATCATTTAATATACATAAAACCTTTTTCTCCACAACAAATAATCCTGGACAGCCTTTCTGCTGTACTGTCCCTTTCCGGCGTCCCCTGAAGGGGGGGGCGTGACCGTGACGGATATTCATCCAGGAGGTCAGGCCCACTTCCACTGTGACCCCGGCTTCCAGGTCAGGGGTCATGAGACCGCGACATGTGTGAACGCCACGCAGCCCCACTGGAGCACGCCGGAGCCGCAGTGTGTTGGTCAGTGGCCAACGTCCTGTCTGTCTGTCTGTCTGTCTGTCTGTCTGTCTGTCTGTCTGTCTGTCTGTCTGTCTGTCTGTCTGTCTGCCTGCCTGCCTGCCTGTCTGTCTGTCTGTCTGTCTGTCTGTCTGTCTGTCTGTCTGTCTGTCTGTCTGTCTGTCTATTTATATATATATATATATATATATATATATATATATATATATATATATATATATATCTTTATAGATAGATAGATAGATAGATAGATAGATAGATAGATAGATAGACAGATAGACAGATAGACAGATAGATCTTATACAGATATAGATATAGATATCTATCTGTCTGTCCATATTTTTGTCTTTTTATTTATTGACTTGACCTTCCCTGGACAGAATAAGTATACTTATCTGAATCATTGGCACAATCGCTGTAAAGTCTACAATCTGACTATAAACCTTGAAACATCTGGACACATGGTCGTTCTACACACACGTCCTCAATGGCCTCTTTAACATACTAGTGATACCATCAATGGGCTATCATACTGTTCAGCATCATCTGTTGGTTAACCAGAGGTTAAGGCATGGTCTTAGTTCACTGCCTCTATTAGCTATTGTCATGTAATGGCATGACAAAGGAAAGATGATAACTAGAGGTGTGACTACTCTTCCCCAGCTGTGTCTTGCGGCGGATGGATTCCTAATGCCACTGTGGGCCGCATACTCTCCCCTCCGCCACCATCTGTCAGCAACCATAGCAACGGCAACAACCTGAGCTGCCATTGGTTGATCGAGGCCCGGGATGGGCACAAGCTCCACCTCCACTTTGAGAGGGTAGCCCTTGATGAGGATGAGGATAAGTGAGTTGTTGCTCTGCCGTCGAGATTCCTCTTTTGTGATTGGTCGCCTCAGAATGTAGTTTGCTCATTAAAGGTGTGAGGTTTGCATCTTGCCCTATATCACTTTCAAGACAAATACAGATAAGATAAGACTTTATCAATCCCCGGATGAAAATTCAAGAAATTTAGATTGAGATTAATTAACAAAGGAAAAGGCCAATGAAAGCTCAGATAGATTTTATTAAATGTATTGAATGAGCTTCTGAATGCATTTCAAAAACGATCAGCGACATTAAATACAGATGCATACCATATAGAGAACTAAACTCTTACCAACATTGATGCACCAAACGCTAACAAAATATTGTCAATGTAACAATTGAAAACCTGTCTAGTGCATCTTTTAGCTGTTTTCAACAAAAACAAAGATATTTGATCAATAAAAAAAAGTATTGCTTAAAAACGATGCGCTTTAGAACAGATATTATATGATATGATCCAATTCCAAATCCTCAGAACATTATCAACAATCCAAATCCTCCCTCTCTTCCTCCCTCCCTCTTTCGTCAGGCTCCTGGTGCGCAACGGGAACAGCTCTCAGGCCCCGGTGCTGTTCGACTCGGACCTGGACGACGTACCGGAGCGGGGGCTTGTGAGCGAGGGCTCCACGCTGTACCTGGAGCTGACCACAGACTCCTCCTCCATCCCCCTGCTCCTTGCCCTGCGCTACGAGGGTGAGCGCCCTCCTCCTGCCTCCGTCTCCTCTGGAACTTGAGGAGACACTGTGTTAGGTTCATCTGATTTAGAAGCAGGGAGAGACAGTTAGGCTGTGGACATTGGGGATTGAACACAGTACCTTTTGGCGACGGTTCAGCCAATGCACTATTCAAGCATCAAGCAGATGCTTTTATCCAAAGCAATTTCATTAAGAGGAAGTTTACATTGCACTCTCTCTCTCACTCTCTCACCCCCCCTTCTCTCTGTGCATATCTCTCTCTCTATCTCTCTCCAATCTATCTATCCACATATCTTCCTCTTTTGCCCCCTAGCTTTTGATGGGGAACATTGCTGGGAACCCTACATGCCCCACGGTAACTTCAGCAGTTCGGACATCACCTTCCAGCTAGGCACGGTGGTAACATTTGCCTGCTCCCCGGGCTTCGTCATGGAGCAGGGGTCAGGCTCCATCGAATGCGTGGACCCCAGCGACCCGCGCTGGAACGAGAGCGAGCCAGTGTGCCGGGGTAAGCTCTGGTTCAATTTTTTTATTCTTATTATTTCATTTCAGTGGTTTCCATTTGCAAAGATAAATACTCAAGGAAAATCTTCCCCGACCCAAAACACACTCCCAGGCAAAACAGGGCTAATAAAAAAAATAAGATATATAGCCCTGGTATAAGGTGCAATTTGTAGAATTGATTGGCATCTAGCGAAAGGAGAAATCCGAATGTTATCCCTATGGCTAAGGCTACGATTTGTGATACTGTTTTAATACTGTCATTGTGCAGGAGCGTTATAATGAGCGATGTTGTATACGAATTGTGCCATACATCCACACATCCACACATCCACACACATCATGGTGCTATATATAAGTGTCCAAGAAGCTTAAAGTGTAATTCTGGTGAAAATTGAACCCAGGGTCTTTTCGGCATGAAGACCCATAAAATTAAAAGAAACAACACAAAAAAAAACAGTCCAGTATCCAGATTGTTGAGGGCAGATTGTTAAGTTACATTTTTTGGCGCCTCTATTATATTATTTACGATAGCCGGTAATCTATTTATGTGGACTTCCTGGAAACATGGACCTACCGGGAAGCAACAGACTTGGAAAACAGTCTTTTTAATAGTAAACTCCGGGTATGCTAACTAAGTTGTTGATTCTGCGTTTTATGTGTAGGGACCTTAGTAATGCTACTGCAGAAGTTTGGTTCTATTTTGAGCAATATTAGTGGTTAAAAAGGTTGTTTTTGAAGCGTTCACACTGCCCTTAGCCAATAACATGGAAGCCATTTGGGCTGTTACATTGCTCCGGTCATTTGCTGGCAAGCTCTACACTCAATTATCACTGCAAAAAAATTCGGGAGGGCTTCTTTTATGGGTCTTCAATTTTTGCCAGAATTACACTTGATCCCTCCCACAGACAGAAATCAGAATCAGAATCAGAATCAGAAAAGGTTTATTGCCAAATACATTGACGCATATTAGGAATTTGTCTTGGTATTCGTATTCGTTGCGCACGATCTTAACAAACAAACAATAAACAATAATGCAAGTATTGAATAATAAGTACTGAAAAAGATAAGAGTAAATAAAAAATAAAAATAAATAAATAAAGATACTCTATATACATATACATTTGCAACGTAATAAGATAAGAAGATAAGATAAGAAAGATAAGAATATATGTACAATTGTGCGTGATGATGAAAGTAGTTCAAAACTTGTTGTCAATAGGCAGATGACTGTGGGTGTTGATGGAGGAAGGGGGGGTAGTGTGCGTGCCAGTGTCAGTGGGGGTCCGGGGCCGTTGTTGATGAGGCCAGATGCAGACGGGAAGAAACTGTTTTTGTGGCGGGAGCTTTTGGTCTTGACAGACCTCAACCTATTACCGGAGGGGAGTGTTTCAACGAGTATAAGTCCGGGGTGGGAGGGGTCCAACATGATCTCCCTTGCACGCCTCACGCCACTTCCTTGCACACAGACATTAAAATCAACCACTGGCCGGAAGGATTCCTAATGCCTCTGTAGGCCGCATACTCTGCTACACATCCAAACACACCAAAAAGAAAAATCAACATCGCTTTTTTGCAAAAAGAAGAGTATATTGCCTTTTTGCAAAACAGAAATTGCGGGCATATGTGTAAAGACAATTTGTTTTGATGATCAAAACCATCACCGTCAACGCAAGATAACCTTAACTTGTAAGCAAAGAACCGTTCGTTTTACAACCAAATGATGAAACTTATGCACACTGCGCTGGATGGCTGACACTTATTTTGACCAAAGGCCTGAGAAAGAAAGTTCACGAACTACGCCCTTTACAGGGTCTCTCATAAACCACTCTACTTTTCTTCACTGTTTCTCTTTCTCTCCCACTGTTGTTTTCTTCCAAAACATGTTTTTCACCCTCTCTCCCTCTTCCCGGATCTCCCAATCAATCTGTCTCTGCCCTCTGTCTCCCCGTCCCAGCTGTGTGTGGGGGGGACCTGATGGAGCCCTCAGGCACCGTGCTATCTCCTGATTGGCCACAGAGCTACTCCAAGGGGCAGGACTGTGTGTGGCAGATCCATGGCAACGAGGAGAAGCGCATTGAGCTAGATGTGCAGATGTGAGTGGTGGTATTCACAAGAAACCGGATACAAACGGGTCTTTGTCCACACTCTCATAAGCAGATTAATTTAATGAAGGGGGAAGATCTCATGGCTTCTGATTGTGACATCTTTCAGACTGGTAATGCACATGAGAAGGAATAAACTCAATGTGGAAAAAAACTGCTTTAAGGCAGATGGTCTTTGGAAAACTGTGAGGGCGTGAGAATCTGGACACATTTACCAATGGTGTAGTGTAGACATGGGCCCGGTTGGTGTTGGGGCCCACATACAGCTGGGTCAATGCAACACGAGAGACAGCAGAAAACAAGTTGGTGTTTGGATGGTGGTTTGAAAGATAAATAGGATTTGAATAAAAAAAATATCGGAATTCTACTGGGTTCTGGTTTTGGCAGGTCGGGTTGGATCCGGGGAACTGTGCTCATGACTTAAACATCTAGTGAGCCAGTGGCCTTACATCAAATTCACTTTGTAGCATAGTTCTAGCAAGCAGAAATCTGACCTTAATGCCCCTAACGGGAATTATTTTTTTATTACTTTTATTTCCGTGCCGATCATATCAGCAGGTCTGGTTGTTTATCTGCATTTTATCACAGCTTAGCCGGCTGTTTCGATCCGAAAACCATTGTAATGATGTTCAGTTTGCCCCTTATATTCAAATGTACTCTCTGTATGATTAATAATATGTGAATGCTATTGGATGCTATTTTTTTGTAACAGATAAGATTTATATAATTTTATACTAATGCTTTTAAACATAGTGCGAGAAGGAAACACTATGGCTCCAGGCTGCGGAACAGCTTCCTGCCTCAAGCTGTGAGGATGCTCAATGCACCAGCGTCCTAAATCTTCCCACTGGACTTTATTTATTGTTTATTTATTCATCATTGGGACGTTTGTTTGTAATGTATGTGATCTTGATCGCTGAGAAACGCCTTCTCGTTTTGTTGTTCGATCAGCAAAATGACAATAAATTTGATTTGATTTGATTGGATTTGATTTGATTTGAAATCAATTAATTAAAATTATTTTTGATTTGCGATTGCTAAACATCACTTAAAGTTGTATCTAAGTATTGTTATAGATTTTACTTACCAATATCTTGCCCAAAACAACAGGGTAAAAAAATATATTTTTAAAACGTACTCTCAACTAGCTCCTTGTTATTTCCCCCCATAAAGTTTGAACATACGCCACAATGACGTGCTGACCGTCTACGATGGACATGACCTCATGTCCCACGTGATTGGCCAGTACCTGGGGTCCAGAGAGCGCTTCCAGGTGGTGTCAGGCGGGTCAGAGATCACCATTCAGTTCCAGAGCGATCCCGATGATTCCAGCTTCATCCTCAGCCAGGGGTTCCTGATTCATTATCGCGGTATGGTTGAGCTCATCCATAGGGTGATATCCAAAATGGTTCTGTTAGCCTCACTGCTCCAGCAGGACACAAGATTCATGTATTTTTTATTCAATGTTATGAATGAATTGATTCATTTTCATTACAATTCATCCTTTCATTTAGTATTTATTAGACAACAGAAAGCATCAATCAACACCTCTTATATTCTTTCTCTCATCAATGCAGAGGTGGAGCCAAATGACACCTGCCCCACCCTCCCTCAGATTGAGTTTGGGTGGATAAGCTCCTCCCATTCCACCCCTGTCCGAGGCAGTGTCTTGACCTATCAATGCCAACCAGGATATGACATCAGTGGTTCTGACATCATCACTTGCCAATGGGATCTCTCATGGAGCAACAGTCCTCCTACGTGTGTCAAAGGTAAAAGTTATGTTTCATGTGTACTCTGCAACATAAACTCTTTTTCTGCAAAATAATCATGGTTGGGCAATTTGGGTTATTTTTCCAAATTGTATCAACGGGTAATGCAAATCCCGGAACAATGAGTGGGACGGAAATAATGTATATCGCAGGTCATTGGACATTCTGTTGATATAAAAATTTGGATGGCCTTAAACGTTCTCCAGTAATGCAGCTCAATTTCATTATAATACACGTATTGGCCATTGCATGATTTGAATGTCAAACACCAGACTATAGTAATAAAATGGTAAAGTAGTAATAAAGAAGTAACAACAAATATGTCCAACACCGGCCCACAGTACAGCAATGCCCTGATCCTGGGGAGGTGGTGAACGGAGCTCGCTCCGTGAGGCCCGAGGCTGGCTTTGCGGTCGGCACGGTAGTCCGCTTCTCCTGTAACCAAGGTTACCAGCTGGAAGGCCCCAGCCAAATCTCCTGCCATGCCCGGGACACTGGCACACCAAAGTGGAGTGACCGCAGCCCAAAATGCGTCCGTAAGTGTTGTCCCACTGGACTCTTCCATCAAGGGCAAATACACACACAAGTGGTTAAAGTGATTATTGGTTAATTTGTGGATGTCGGTTGGTATTTAGCATTAATTAAAAATGTAAAACACTTGCCTCTAATACTTTCAGATAAAAGTTCTCTTTTTCATACTACGTTTTTCTTGTCAGCTCTTCAGACAAAGCAACTTAATGTTGTTATATTGTGTTGTTATTTCATAGCCTAAAGGGGAATCCTCATGCACTACAGAATACAAAAAAATTCACAATTCATATGCAATGAAATCCATCTATCACACAACCATGTTTCCGCATAACCAATCAGTAGTCATACTGTAGTATAGGACCAAACGTGTTCTACTTCTGTTTTTTGACAACATGCCTGTCCCCTCTGTCTGTCCCGTAAAACAGTGAAGTACGACCCGTGTCCGAACCCGGGCGTTCCCGACAACGGTTACCAGACACTATACAAGCACAGTTACCAGGCGGGGGAGACCCTGCGCTTCTTCTGCTATGAGAACTACGAGCTGGTGGGTGAGGTCATCATCCACTGCATCCCAGGACACCCCTCCCAGTGGAACAGCCCGCCACCATTTTGTAAAGGTACGCCACTGCAGGAATAACAAATGCATCATTACCATCAGCGTTAGTTAATGCAGTAATAAGCTTGAACTAACAACAAATTCATCTTTATCTAGTGGTCTAGTAATCATTACTATTGGGGTTCATGTTTATTCATGGCCTAACCCTAACCCCCACACTCATGCTATATATGAATGCTTATTGTAATAAATGGTTAAGTATTGTACCCTTATTGTTAAGTTTTACTTAATAATAATGGGGAATTTTACAAAATAACCATAAATATCAGCACATGCTTATAAATTCAAAGGACCATTCCAAACTGAGCCGAGGGCTCATTACATTGAGGTAAATGAAAATAAGTGAAAGCATGATCTCAGTCTAAAACTAGTTATTTACTGATAATTTGAAGGGCATATCATCTCATCGTAATTCATTTATACTCTAAAAGTGGGTATCTGGATGAGGTGGAAACTTCATTCCATAACTCAAACAAATTATTTTTAAATAATATTGAATGCCCAGCCCTACGCTGCTACTCTTGGAACGCGGCTCGTCCCCCAGCTGGAAACAAGCTGCTGTTTACTCTCCGAGTCCTACTGACTCCAAACACACTGTCCCATATGGCTTGCCTTACTTTGCTTCACTTGCTCACTACCAAACTGGCAATATAATCCAACTACATTTTTTTTCACATTCATCTTTTTTTCACATTATCAATACTGGAAAACAGTTGCCACTACACAGAAATGTATCTCAAATCTGTTATACGTCATATTGAATCACTTATGCTCTTGTGAGCTTTATTAGTATTCCAAAACATTATCTTTCTGCAAAGATTGTATTATACATTGACTCTACGCATTTACTTACTCTATTTGGAACACGATATGCATGTGTTAGGCTGATATTGGTGGGTTTCATGTGCAGGGCGTGTAGCGCTTCAACATGGTTTCTTAGTGTACAGAGTATAGAGTAAGGAATTACAAACAGTTTGGGGGTGCAGCTGGGTCCGTTGAGCACTGCAGGGTTTCTGAGGTTCAGGTAAATACAAGGCTATCTATCTATGAAATCTTTCTTTGTCTTTGTATTTACCCAGTGGCCTACGAGGATCTCTTGGATGACCACAAGTTAGAAGGTAATTGTTTTCTTTAAATGTAGTGTGTTAAAACTGTTATTGTGCATTTTAGTCATGCTTCATAAACAATATCAGAGAGAACAAGAAACAAACACTAAAATTGCATTGACGCTTAATATTGGTTTTGTGTGCCTCAAAGTAATGCATCCAAGATGAATTAATGGTTTGAAAGAATGTCCAGAATTTCTAGATAAATGTGGATTTTAGGACAGATCGTTTAGAACACCAATCCTTTTTTAAACAAAACAAAGTCGTTTAGGTCTAATGTTTTTTTTTTTCGAAAAGGGCCTATACATATTTCAAATAAACACAGCAAAGATTTTTAAATTTCAACCAAATGTTGTTTTCTACCTCTGGGGAAACATTAAGTTGGTGTTTAGTTTAAAATATGACAAGAGATTACTTTCACAAAATTTACTTGCTGTGTTTGTTTTACCAGTTTCCCAGTCGTTCGAACCTTCTCACCAGATCCTGAGCGAGAACATTGCTTTGGCAATCATCTTGCCAATCATCCTGGTCATCCTTCTAATTGGAGGAATTTACATGTATTATACAAAGTAAGTAACAGCTTGAGGGTAAGTAATTGGTGCTTGCATAACAATACGAATATTACTGAAATGTCAACATTTTGTCCTATTCATAACTTGAAAGTTACTGCAAATAAAACATTCAGTTTTGTTTTTTCTCCAATTTAACTTGAGAAAAAATATTGCGGTATTGAGTTTAATTTGACTTCTGTTGGGATTTTAACTCTACTTAGTCATTATTGAGTTCCTTTAATACGTTTTATTAAATATTATGCAAGAGGGGCCGTAACCTCTGAGGGTTTCGGTTCTTGTTTTTCAGATCCTCATCATTCATTGGCTCATCCAAAGGTCGCTCTCCATTGTCATTCTGCTCGCCTCAACCAGCCAGAATCGACGTGCCTGTTTAACACCATGCTTGTATGTTCATTTTGTCACACCTCACACCACGCCATGCTTGCTCTGCTATACACTCTTACTCAATACCACAACCTCTTAGCTTTACTCATTAGGATTTCCACCGGCTGGAGCATCAATGAAGCGTTCAATATATAAAGGTGGAGAAGTATAGGGCTGTGAAAAAAACAGGTCTTGATGAAGACCTGAGCATGTACTTACTCAAAGTTGTATGATCCCAATTCAACACTAACAAATGTATTTAACATACAATGATGTACAAACACATGTGATAGTTTGAAATAATGTCATGGGCTATTATACATGGGCTTATACTAAATAAATAAGTTGTAACATCATAATCAGAGTACATTATTTAATTATATAATAGATAATACACAACCTACCCTGCAGTGTGAGTGAAAACAAATCCAATGGTAGTAGTAAAAAGGCAAAATACCAAATGAAATCCCTGTTAGAGAGTCTTTAAAGGAGGGTAGTTGAATCACTGAAGTGGTTAGGGTCTTTCACTTCCAGCAGGAACTTTCAGGTTCATTATCTCAATGTCTACCATTTACCTGCAGAAATCCTAGAGCATGAGGCCTCCTATCTGCACAATAAAGACATGAATTCGATTAAAATTTCTGCTAAATTACTACATTTTAGTGAATAAATAATCTGCAGTCAATAGCAGTAAATGGTGCATTGATTTGAATGTGTTGGTTCAACTTAATCTACTTAGTTTTTGATGTTGTTGATGTTGTTGTTGTTTGTCCCAGTTTTACACCTCACTTAAGAGCTTTATGACGATGCATCCCCCCATCTCATTGTGACTGTGTCAGACTTTGTGCTGCACCTCATGCTTTGCCGTGGAGTCAGATTGCCGATAGGCCTCCATTGGCATTGTCTGTTGTCCTTCATCCCCACATCTGCATGCAATCATTAAACATAACACCCCCATTATGATGAAGCTCTACAACTAAAAATTCTCCTTGGTTTGTTCATCCATATTGCTGCCTCAGCACCTCCCAACGATAGACAATCAATGGCCTCTTGGTTAGTACACCCCCTTTTAATGTGTTGAACTTAAAACAAAAACATTCTGTCTTGTTATCTGTCTCTCTGTCTTTCTCTCTTTCCATCTCTCTCGCTCTCTATCTCCCAATCCCTCTGTCTCTCCATCTTTCTGTCTCTGTATCTCTGTGTCTCTTTAATCCGCAGCATCTGTAGACTGGAATGGAAGCCTCTTTTCTGGAAGACCTTTTCCCATACACACTCTTATAGTCCGATAACAGTGGAGTCAGATTTCAACAACCCTCTGTATGAGGCTGGGGTGAGTCCCTCTCTAAATACTATGGAAGATTAATATTTTTCCACATTATGTAGGTTGTTATTTTTATAACGTATTTTTCAGTTTGAAACATTGCTAGATCACGCATCAATGTTTATGACAAATATTAAATGATGCCAAAACGCTATCACAACTGTACGGTAAAACCAATGTATCTTTCTCTAAAAGTTTTTCTCTTCTCGTTTTCTCCAGGATACACGAGAATATGAAGTATCCATTTAATGGAGTGAGAGAGAGAAACAAAACTCTTTCCAAACCACAAAGATTAATAAAAACAAAACATACTCCAAGAGGGCCAGTACCCGTGTAATACTCTTCTCCATGTATTTATTTTGTACTACCCACCGTGACCCCAAACATAGCCCTGTAATGTGATCCATCAGAGGCGTTGTGGGTCTCCTCTCTGCCGCCTGACTTGCTCCGTCATTGAGATTGGTGCCTTGCGAAAAAAAGTAGGTTTCAAAATGAAAAAAACTACCAAAACGATGTGAAAACTTTGCAATACTAGACACTGGTCAATGCAAAAACAGGCATGAACGAACATTGTGGTTCATTTTATTTATTAACAATTCATATTAAATCTAAATATGAATAAAGATGCATAGATATATCCATATTTACATAACACATAATGCTCATTAATCACCAGTATTTCTGATTTGTTTCTACCCCTGTATCTGTAAGGTTTCTGTATAATATAAACTCACCCAGACACATACATTGAATGTAAATATTTAACCTATTATTGAGGCTCATATATATAAATATATAAATATATACACTTATACATGGTGGGGGTTGGGGTTGGGTGTATTTTCATTATATATCTGTAATGAACAATTCAGTGCCAAAATATAAAGTTGCATAATTTAGTGTTTCATCTCTTGTTGCCATAGTGTTTAAGACATGGATATTTAGAAAGCCAGCATTTAATTTAAATCTTTGCTGTTTTTGGAGTGTATTTTTCACATGACAATGTGGATCCGGCTGCAGCATAATGACATGAATGTCATTATGTGTACATGCCTACACGCAGCATGCACTGATTGTAAATGACATTGCTTCTACCGAAACGTTCCATTATAGTTATTGGACATTGACATTGTTATCAGATTTGATGTTGTATGCACTATGTTGATGGGGTGTGGGGGGGGGGGGGGGGATACAACCTTGGCTGCTTGCTCTAATACATTATGTATTTATTTACAACTGTTTGAACAGTGAACTTAGCGCCTTTCACTGTGTCATATATGAAGAATTCTGGGGACAGCGGCTTTGTAGAGAATATTCTTCTGTTATCATTAGTAGTTTTATTTGCTTTATAGATACACACTCTTTTAAAGGAGTTCCTTTTGCTGAACTTGAAATAAAGTCTGTTGAATGGTGTTATTACTGTGTTGTGTTCCCTGTTCTTAGTATGCATTGGGTTCTGAAACAGATCAAACTTTATTATTATTATTATTATTATTATTATTATCATCATTATCATACTAGCTATAAGTCAAAGAAAGTTAAGGCAAAAGATGGAAAAATGCTAATGATTTCAAAGGTTTCCCGGAATCACGCTTTCAAACCAATAGGGGGCGATATTTCGACTGTTGTCAACTCTTGGCACTGCTGCTAATTCCATTTTGAACCGGATGAATAACATGCAATATCAGCGGAAGTTCCTTATCAAACGACTATGCGGATGTATCAAAATGATCCTCTTTAAATATCCTTTAATTTAACAGTGTAGAAGAGTTAAAATCCTGATGGTCTTTGTAGTTATTTTTTTCGTAATAAGTAAGAAGTGCTAGCGGTTTGAATATTGCTTTATTTTTAAACCAAACGTTGGAAATGAATTGCCAAACGTTACCAGAAACACTGCCGTGAATTATTATTATACTCTTCCTTATAAGCACTGGCTAAATATTCACGACTCATCGACGTTAATTGAATTATTTCATTGGATGTTGGTGTGGTAAGTTCACCTTTTGAATATTACCAATGAGCATTGCTGGCCATATGCTATGTGTTAACGTTAACGTTTTTAAAAAACAGTTGAGGCATACGTTTGCTCACCACTTGAGCAAAACATATAACATTTAGCTTGAAAACATTTGGGTATTGATGTGTAGTGCTGTGTCCATGCGTCATGCAAGTTCAGCCAACATTATACACAACAATAAACAATAAAACAACAATAAAACAATAAACCAACAATACATTTGGTTTATTGTCAAGGGAAACGATATTCTATTTCCGGTTGTTTTGTTGGTTCTATAGAACTGACAGTATTTCGATTTTTTTATTGCTATACAATTTCAGTTCTATATAGAGCTTGGGTTTGCTATGTAAGGAAATCAAATAAAAATAAAAGGATAACGCTCTGGTTGTTTGTGGTACAACAAAAGATTATTAGGACTTTAGGAGTTATCAGGCGTCATATAAGTGCACCCGGCCTAAACTAAGACTTCTGTCCAGTCTAACATTTGCAGATGCTTATATATGTGTGTGTGTGTGTGTGTGTGTGTGTGTGTGTGTGTGTGTGTGTGTGTGTGTGTGTGTGTGTGTGTGTGTGTGTGTGTGTGTGTGTGTGTGTGTGATACTGAACCACACATGACCCTCTACCTCTACCTTTCACCCACACCACGTTACTGAAAGGCTGGCTCTTTGATATACTATAAACTATTCGTTGAAAGAGAGGAATACAAATGAGGCTTTTCCTTTCTCTGCAGTTGGTTTATTCTTGAGTCCAATGTCTGCGGAGGCTTCCGCTGCGAGAGCGCCAGGCCTTGGGGATACGGCGGGCCCCGTGTCCCAGCCCCCGGGCCCCGTCCCAGAGGTCAGCCATGCGGGGCGGGGGCTAATGGGTAGCAAGTATGTAAAGCTCAATGTCAGTGGCTCGCTGCACTACACAACCATCCAGACCCTGAGCAAGGAGGACAGCCTGCTGAGGAGCATCTGCACCGGGGACATCGAGGCCATGATAGACCCAGAGGGTGGGTGCGCTATCCTCAGTTAGTTTAGACTATTTAGTCACTATTTTCTTGTCTTGCCTTTCTACGTGATTAAGGAGCAGGTGGTGTTTCCGCATCTTGCCCTGATCTCAAACCTTTCCTTCTTTAGGTTGGGTAGTGTTGGATAGGTGCGGTCGCCACTTTGGACTTGTTTTAAACTTCCTGCGTGACGGCTCAGTACCACTTCCGGAAGAGAGCAGAGAACTGGAAGAAGTTTTGAAGGAAGCTCAGTATTACAGGGTCCAGGGCCTAGTCCAACATTGCCAGAATGCCATGCAGGTAGGTGGCTGTTTGTGAGTTTCCTAGGTATTCCTAAAGATTTAAGGTCCAAAATATTATTTTAAAATGTTTTCTTTTTACTTGGCTGAAAGGGAAAATAGACTGGCCAAATTGTCAGATTTGTCGCCCCATCTGCTTGTAGCCAGGTGTTCAATTTTGACCCTTATCAGAATAATCATCTGTCAATGCAAGGACAAGAATGTATTTTAACCTCAACACTTCTCCCTGTTTATTTTTCAGCTGAAGTCATAGTGAAGCTTGGGTTAAACCAAGTCATTACGAAGCCTCTGATAGAGTGCCTGTGTTTGTCCACCTTTAGAAACAGACAGACGTCTATGAAGGTGTCTGTCGTATTCCCATGATCACCTCAGCCAAAGAGGAGCAGAAGATGATCGCTACCTGTAGGAAGGTGAGTTAGAGGAGGATAACCCAAAGTACATTTATCAAGTTCTTTCTGTACATGTCATGTCAGGTGAAAGACTCCCTAAAGAGCGAACAACATTTGGCTGATATATAGGCCCACAAGGCCATACATACAAATGAGAAAAATAAAACAAGTTTACTCTTGGCTAGAATAGATAAATGGGTCTTCCTATTCTTCCACTAACTGCTTTTCCATTATTCTTTGGAATTAATTTATTAAGAATTTGCCCACTCCAGTTATGGGGGGGTTGTACTGGCCTGTGTCTGATGTGTTTGATAAATGCAACCCTGTCTGCATGTATACTTGCTCTATAATAATGTTGATATTGTCAATGAAAAGCATTGATGGCTTCATAACTGATCCATGTCTCCCCATCAATGGCCTGTGAAAGCCATAGCAGAATGGTGTGGGCTACCATTTTACCAGCTTACATTGTGCTTTGTCTGCTCCTCCTGCCCAGCCTGTGGTGAAGTTACAAAACAACAGAGGAAACAACAAGTACTCCTACACCAGGTATGTTCTACGAGTTTGAATAAATGTCACGCTTCCCTTCCCCATGGGGGCTCGACGTGCTAGTGCACTGATGACGTAGGCAATATGCCTCGTAGCAACCCTAGTTCAATTCCAACCGGTGGTGCTATGCTACATGTCCTTCCTGCTCTTTCGTTCAAGCTCTCTACCTTGCCTGTTCTGTCCATAGTGGAACGTCCAGTCTGAAAAGATAAGGTTTACTTTGCTTCCTTGGAAATGGAATGGGGGATAAACAGCCATAATAACATTATTCACAGTCAGAATGTCTTTTATTGTTTAGCTACGTCTGCATATAATTGGAGTGCAATATTAAAGATCCATAAAGGAAAATAAAGATCCATAATCAAACAGGCTACAAACAAAGATATTGTGTGTAGCTAATAACATCAAGTGTGTGTGTGTGTTTGTGCGTGTGTGTGCGCGTGCGGGTGTTGTTTTTGTTGTTCGTGACCTAACCCGCCTTCGGTTTCCCTGTGGACAGCAACTCGGACGACAACCTCCTGAAGAACATCGAGCTGTTCGACAAGCTGGGCCTGCGCTTCAACGGACGTGTGCTGTTCGTCAAGGATGTACTCGGGGACGAGATCTGCTGCTGGTCGTTTTACGGGGAAGGGCGCAAGATCGCAGAAGTGTGCTGCACCTCCATCGTCTATGCTACGGAGAAGAAGCAGACCAAGGTGAAGATGAGGGAGGGAGCTGGCGTTGTTTGTTGAAAACTAATGACATACCATGACTGAACACAGCCCAGTAACACATGGATTAGAGATTATCAATTATTAGAGTTCAGCAAAGCAATACAGCAACAGACACACATTAAGGGTCTGGTCTGGCTTTCTCTCCCCTCCAGGTGGAGTTCCCAGAGGCCCGCATCTTTGAGGAGACACTCAACATCCTCATCTACGAGAAAGGGGGGCGGGGATCCGGCGCCTCAGGGCTGGCCCTCCTTGACCAACGGGGTCCTGGCTCATCGCCTGGCGCCGGCCAATCAGAGGAGGAGGGGGGTGGTGGAGGCGGGGCAGACAGGCGTGTGCGACGCATCCATGTCAGGAGGCACATCATGCACGACGAGAGGAGTGGGGGTCAGCAGACGGTGTACAAGGACTAGAAGTTGGAGGCTGAGCAGGAGGGTCATGGGAGGGGTATTGGTAATAGCAATAGCATGGAAGCTTAGCCATTGCGGAAATGTCATAAAGGCCCCACAATGTTGTGTCTGTGTGTGTTGGGAAGAAAATCTTTATGTTTACAAGGAAAATACTTTTTAGGGTGGCACAAATTCTTAAAATATGTATGTCAAAACTGAGGCTGCGAACGGCGGGGTGACCTGATATTTCTCTACTGGCTTATATCCATGGTGACAGCTTAACTCCTCTGCGGTTCTGGGGGGATTCTTTCAGAAACAGTCTGCTACGCTGTTGACGTCCACATGGGACTGTGAATTATATGCACTGAGAGCTTCTCTGCTCTGCACATTTAACTAAAAGCTCCTTGTGTTGTCTGTAATGATGATGAAAGAGCGGTAAAGACGTGGAGTCTGGAAATAATATGTGGTTGCCATTTTCTACTGAGTGTGAGGCTCTAATATGATTGTTCAGCGGGCACCTTGTTTAAAAATTATAACTTATTGACATTGTTTCCATTTGTGTGTTTTCTATTAATTTAAGGAAGTAATTTATTGTGTTCTTTCCATTTCTGTTGTTGTATGCAGGGTGTGGAAATTGTGTTATTTTATTACCGTTTGAAATTAGTTTTATTTAATGGATTGTGCACAATGCACTCATTTCATTTTGAGTTTCATCTCATGGATGTTGTACTTGAACCCAACATTTAAAATGATACTGACTGCCGCAAGCCATGATGGAATGACATCCCACTACCCAACAAGTAAATCCTGAAATATGGTAGACCTGCATTGAAAATGTTACAATTTTGAATTTCCTCTTTATGGTAATTAGACATCATGACAGCCTTAGGGTTTCATGCACTCTTTTTAAATAATATTAACGGACTATGTGTAAAAATGCACTAAACTTCCGTCCAGAAAGTTGCACATTGAAATGTTCTCAATAAACAAATTGTTCAACGATATCTTGTTTATTTTTAACTAGAATTGTATAAGTATTCAATCATGCATGAACGCATAATATAAGTGAATAACGCTTATTAATGATCCTAATAAAAAAAAAAAATCTGCTGAGATGAATAAAGTATTTCTTATCTTATATTGTATGTATGTATGGAACATTTATGATATGCTTAACTAGAAAGAGATATTTATTTATTTTATTTCATTTTTAGCGAAATTATTAATAGCAAGGTTACAAATATAAAGTACAAATAATATATACATTTAATCCTCAAAATGAAATTCGAACATATTTTTTTTCTTAAATGTTACCACATGGGGGGCCTCTTCGGATTCTGTTTTTTGTTTAGGAAATACTTGGGAGGAAAGGTTGTTACTATTCAAAAAATGCTTAGGAAAGGTGCCTCGATGCAACCTTTAACCCACCTTTGGCATAGATAGATTACTCCTGACCAACCTTTGAGAAAGGGAAGGCGATATTTGTAATCCATAATCCTTTGTGGCAGCAATATTTAAGCAACAGGCCACCGACGAAATTGACCGACTCTACACGAAAACGCATGAGAAACGCGTTAAAGCAGAAGAGAAGACAATAAAATGCGAACTTCAAATTTAAGAAAGACTACTGGGGGCAGTTAATTTCAACATCAACATAAATTTAGCCTCTTTTTTTCTGGGAGGATTCTAGTGGCCAAAAATATTACCGTTGGCCAAGAAATAAAATGTTATTCTCACTGTTGGCGACTACCAATATGATTTTAAATTTGCTGCCGCTAGGGGCGCCTATATATAGGCTGGGTGTGTACGAGGCATCTAGAACACACTCGTAAGTAGGCCCCTTCTGGTAGACCCCTCATGGGACCTCTGGGCGAGGAAAAATTGAAACCTAACATTATCAAACTTCTTAATTTAAATCTACAAACAACATATAGTAAATAGTATAATAGTTAACTATTATTAATGCTAACCAGCTAGTTCTGATCTGCGCAGACTTCATACGTCATTCTTGTTAGGGTGGCGGGAGTTGCTCCCAACCAGAGTGGTAGATATAACTAAGATATAATCCCCCATTATGAATGAGCACACTTCCTTCCAAAAGTCCATAACATTCAAAATGAAAAGTCTCTCACAAAAATAATATTTTATATTGATAGAAATCTACAATACAACATCTTCAGATAAAACTCGCTAAAAAAGTCCGTTTGAACCTTAGCTCTCTCCAAAGTGCCTCTGTGGTACGAGCACAGCAGCTCGTGGGCGAGCTTTTTGTGTACGCGCGCTTCCTTCGCCCTTCGGGTAATTTCGGACGGGGGCGGGGACTAGGGGAAACACATCTCGACGGGGAAACACACCCCCTCCGTTGATTGGTCGACAGAATCATCACTTCCGGGTGACGCGGGGATAAAAACAAACAAACAGTAACTTCGAGGTATTATTCTTTACAATTAACATGTCGAGTAAAACGCTTGCTTGGGTGAACAAGGAGGTGGAGACGTTCGTCTGCATTCTTGGGGAGGAAGACGTTGTTTACGATGTTTACGTAGCTGCCGCGGCGATCGACATCCGGCCTAGCCTACCACAAAGGGTACTGTCGGCAGTGGAAACGCGACCTCGGAACTGAGCTGGGCTACACCGCCCCCTCCCTACCGCACCTTTGCGATCCGATCCGTTCCGCACCCTGCAGTGGAAACGCGGCAATAAACATGGAACCAAGAGCCTCGGAGGCGGAACTTTCAGAGGTCTATTATCATTAGAATTTCCCGCCAAACAAGCCAGTCAGTAATTAAGACGATACAAAATGGACCATAATAAAGAAACTCAGATTAGGACATTTGTGCGAAATCTACTTAATGATGCACCAGACCTGAGGTAAACTTCATAATTGTTCCGTTTCTGTATTGCCGTCAGAAATAAACTTGAATGAGCCCGTTTAGATTTGCATACCTAAAATGTAAACGAAGGTTTGTTTGTAACGAGAGTTAACGTTAATGGTACAGCTTCTTTCTAATTGATTAACGTTAATTAAGTACATTCAATTCTCCGACCATGTTGCTAGAAGTAATTACGGTGTAAATGGTACAATGTTTGTTTAACCTCGGCCAACTGTGTTCATTACGGAAGAAAGTGTACAAAGCATGACTATAATGTTGCATACCGTGACTTTTGAGTATATGTCAGGCTCAAATTATGATGATTCACATCGTTTTAAATTGCTCTGCTATAAAGTTTGCCTAGTTGCATTTCATACCTTTGTCTGAAATCAAGTGCAAAATTGTGTTAATTATTTCATCCATCACTTGTTGATTAGGCAGTTTGGGGAGGATAATGTTTCTGCCTTAAAATAGTTTTGTGTGAAATGTGATTTGTCGTTGTTTTTAGTTCACTGACTCTAGGCTCTTTAAAGCTGCAGTACATGTCACATTTGGGTTGTGAATCCTTGAGCCCAGAAGCGAAAACCTGCATGAAAAGAGTGGTTGGAGAAGAGCTGCTTAATATGCAGGTACGTATTTTTTTGTTGAAATAGGGGCTTAAAACAGATTTAGTCTGTAAATGCAAAATGATAGTGCATAGCTTGCAAGTAAAGGTCCTTTTTAGATTTTTATACTGTAAGTATAAGGCCATGTTGTGTTGCACATTTGCAACAACGCTCATTATAACACAGATGGCTTCATGGCCATGGGAATAAGAAGTCCCCCCCCCCCACCTTTGATTGAATTTAATCCACAATCCTTTCTAAGAGCGTTTGTCAGTTGCTGGCTACTGTAGAAACATGGCAACGCAACGGATCTGCGCCGCATGTAGCTGCAAAGGACTCTTTCTAAAATAACAAAAACTGAATGATTCTTATTTCTCTGGGATTATACACTGCCAGTCTAGATGGCACTAAATGCGACACACTATAACTTTAAGTCCAATACATATACTTTATGGCTGTCAATATTATGTATCGAAAACTGAGGAAGGAAATGAACAAATGATTGGCTATAATTGGCACTCAAATATTTCATTTGGTCCTTCACTCACTTCATTTTGATTGTCTATTTTTGGAAAATATATCAGAAGAACCATTTTTCCAGAATAAATTGGCTAAGAAATTAAGGAGCAAGGATGCTTAGAGTAGACTGATCTTTGGGGTTTGAAGTCAGAACCTGGGAGGCCGCACACTATTTAAGTGTATGGATTGCCAAATCCTCTTTGTTTGTGTGTTTCCCAGGTCAGTGCCACAGATGTCAGTGAGTCAGAGATTGCCAGCGTTGAACCACCCAGCAACAAGAGAAAGCGCCGCAAAGATAAAGAAGCCAATTCTGGAAGATCAACTGATGAAGAATTGAGTGCAAAGAAAATTTGCCGTCGACGCACTTCTTCAGGTGGGTCATCCTAATCATGAGTCCCAGGCCTTGTTCATTAACTATCTTTCCGTAAGTAATACGTTTTAATGGCATTGTACTTGCATTCAATAACTGAATAAATATTATTTATGAGCACTACTTCCATTACTTCTTGATCTTAATTAACAATAATAATAGTCATGGGAGTTGTGCATCACAATTTAATATCATTAAAAAAAAACATCTGAAACAGAGCTGGAAAGGGCAAACGTGTGGAATTGAACATCTTTTGAAACAGGAAGTGCTGATAGTAAAGAGGAAGAGCAAATTGACCAAAATGAAGTTAAAGACCAGCGGCTGGTGCAGGAAAGCGAGAAGGATCGAGATGGTGCAGAAGAACAAATGAACCTAACCGTCAAACCACAATACTTGGAAGGTCCTGCAGGGGACCCATTGGAGGGTGAACAGAAGGTCAGCAAGAGCGATAAGAAACAGAGAAGTAGGAAGAGGCAAACCAAAGCCTCCAGCGATGAAGAGAACGAGTCATCGTCGTCAATGAGTGATGAAATAGGTGAAGAGGAGGACAAAGACTCTAAGAAGGGAGCACCTGGCAAAAAATGGGATGGTAAACAAAAGGGCATCAAGGAGGTCGGGGGACCGGAAAGTAGGAAGCAGCAAGCCAAATCCTCCACCGATGAAGAATCATCGTCACAGAGCGACGAAAGTAGTGAAGATTGCGACAATGTCCCCAAGAAGGAGGAAGCCCCTGGCAACAAGTTGGACAGTAAACTAAATTTTTTGACTCGCTAAATGTGGAAGTGTTAATGCCATGCTCAACCCTTTGATACTCATTTGTTTTTCCCCCCCCACTAATCAATTTTCAGAGGGAAAAGTGCCAACGACAACGACAAAAGAAGACCCCCAGGACCCTGATTCTTCATCATCTTCGCTGACCTCTCTTGAAGAAGAGAAAGATGTCAAGGGAGACGGCGCACCAGCCATGAAGTTGACCATAAAAAAGGGAGACAAGCAGAAGAAGCGAAGAGAAGATGACTCTAAAAGAGCAACAGTAAGCAATACAGAGGACTTCCTAAAATACATAATAGCCACAGGTTTCTGACACGCGCTTTCTTGTATGCATCCTTGAGGAATGCTCTACCTGTCTTTCCATCTGCCTCATGCAGGAAGAAAACAAAGCAGTGCTGAGGCTGAAGCGCTACATATCTCTCTGCGGTGCAAGGCGGAACTACAAAAAGCTGTTTGAGGGCTGTGGCAGCATTCGCTCCAAGGTGTCTGTTCTGAAGAAGGAACTGGAGGATCTAGGCATCGAAGGTTGGTAGACAAAGAGTTCCTCATGTTTTTCGTCGTTAACGGCAGAGCTGTAGTCAAGACCACCTTTGTTGAGTCTGAGACAAGTCCAAGTCCAGGGCTTGGCGACTGAATCAAGAAAGAATCCAAAGAGGTTAGAGGTCAAGACAGAGTCAAAATGAGAGAAACAGGGCAGAGACAAAAGAAAAGAATCCTCTTTGAGACCACTTACTTTAATTTTTTTTATTTTTGTGTGATACTATAAACACAGTATATCTTCTATTTTAGGATGTCATTTTGCTACTATTTTTAATGATCCAAAAGCAAGCGCAGTATAAACAACACTTTAGGATCAAATTAGGCCACATTATTTACTTTACGTACAGCCCTTTCCCCAGATATCTTTTCTACACCCTCCAAGACAAAATAGCATTTAAACCCCACCCCAAGAATAGTGTAGTACCGTGTTTGTGATGATCAATAAGCAGGTGCAGTGTAGCCACACTGTAGGATCAAATCGGGTCATATAGCTTACTTTACCTTTTTTTTATTTCTTTGTTTTTTTCCCCCATTATTTTGAGCTATAAGGTGATAATGATTTTAAAGGTATTATAATTATGTTCCAAATTCCCAATTGCAACATTAGTTATAGGTTTGAACAATTTAAATGTAGGTTTAATAATGTGATTGCTTTGATTAGTTTTATGCAAACAAAACATTGGGAATACATCACTGAATTTATACTGATTTTAAATATATCAATGATTCATGATTTTATTGTTTTCTTTCTGTGTGCAGGCCTACCATCTATTGACAAGTGTAAGAAGGCTCGAAAGAAGCTGGAGGAAGCCAAAGAGCTGGCTGAGCTTGATGTCAGCAACATTATAACCACACAAGGTACCTCCCATTATAACTACATATGGTACCTTTATCTATCCGGCTCCATCTTATCTGAATAGCCACCGATGGATATAGCATGCTACAGTACCCGTGCTGAACACAGAGCAGGGGTCTCATTTATAAAACTGTCCGTGGGATCGTTACTAAAAGTCTACGTACGCCCAAACGCCAAGTTTTGCGTGCGCCAAAAAATATTCAGATTTTTAAAACCCTGCGTACGCACACCGTATGCAATCTTTGCTTTATAAATCACAGAGTGCCTACAAGTGTGCGCAGCTGAATCAGCTTTACGTTCCGTCCTGTATACGCCCCTTTTTAACCATAAATGGTCAATGCAAATGACCTCATGAATGCGATCTGCATATAAAACAGACTCGGATGCAAGTATTATGTCTTGTCGGAAACAATGGCAGAAGTACTGAGAAAAGCAAAAAAGCGAAATTTCACGGAGGTTGAAGTGGAGACACTTGTGGGTGAGATGGAGGCCCGAATAGTAGGTTTGTTCAGCGGTCACGGGATTTGGATCGCCAGCAACAAAAAGCAGAGTGAGTGGCAACATGTTGCTGCAGCAGTGAACTTTGTCAGTAGCGGAGCGCACAGTCCCAGAATTAAAAAAGCAGTGGTCTGACATAAAGGTACATATTTTTATGTAGCCTACCAATGCAATGTACTTCTTGGAAAGAGGGGTCGAATCCAAAGGAATAGCTTTAACGAGACTTTATTTGTATAAAGTATTTTCGGTATGGTAAACTGATGCTCTGAAGTAAAGAGAGATTGGAGATGTGCCTTAGCACGTGCGAGAGTGTTCTCCTAGCTGATCCTAACCACAAACCCACGTATGGTAATCGCTGCCGGGAGAGTTCTAAAGGTTTAGTGGCCAGGTGGTCTTCTTTATGGACTCAGCGAGGACCGGAAGACTCGGAGAGAAACCGGTGTGACGTAATCCTCGGTTTTCCTCGCCTGGTCTGTGATGCTGCCCTCTGTGGCTAAAGTATCTATTGTAGCCTTCAGTAATGTCCTGCTTTCCCTTGTGGCTATGTGTAGTATTTACGGCTTATATATTTGGTCCTACCCCCTATTGGTTAAGTGAGGGAAATACAGCTTGTGTTCCTAAAATACGTAACACCAATAAATCGTTATGGTCCCTAAAGACCCTCTCCCTCCGAATCCTGCCATTTGCATGGTCCGCCAGAAGTGCAATATGGTGCAGCATTACCACGGCGCTCACCTCTGTATTTATAGGGTTACGCTAATAAGACTGACCGAGAACACCTTGGATAATCAGTTTGTAATCACCCACGTAAAATGTTCTTGAACATAACCCCTTTTTAATGCCTGATTTGTCATGAAAAGCATCAAGAGTAACGGACAACGATGTGATGAGGAGTGTGGCTTGGTTTTCCACACTTGGGATTTATTTGACATTTGATTATGTGTTTACAGTGTCACATAAATATTATGTTATTGACACATGTTGGACAGATGCTTTATTCCATGCAGTCGAGCCGTCAGTGGACAGTATGGCGGGATTAGATATAGAGTTGTTTTTTTTTTCTATTCTAAGGAGATGTTTTTGGTGTTATAACTGAGAAATAACGCAGTTGACTTTATCACATAGATTTAACGTATGATACGGGTTGAAATTAAATTTATGAAGGGCGATGATAAAACATAATCGTTCTTCTCACTCTGCCATTCTTCTGTCTGACTTCAGTTCACCACCACACCATCTGTGTCGCCAATTCTCCTTTTCCTCCAAACCATGCGTACGCATGGGTCAGAGTTTGCTTAGGGCTGCGCACATTCTCCCGTCAAGTTGGTTTTTTATAGATCACAACGATCACAACCGTCGCGTGGAAAGTCATGTACGCCAATTTCAGCCCCGTTTTGTGCGTACGCAACGGTTATAAATGAGACCCCAGGCCAGTTGAATAAGGCAGCGCCCCCATCCCTCCAGGTCGTCCGACACGTAGAGGGCCATCGCCATGGAAGGAGCCGCACTCTTCTCCTGCCGCAAGGTACAAGCGGACAGTGAACTCTGGCAGTGAGGAGGATAGCCCCGCGGAAAAAGGACCTTACAGAAGCAGACACTGGGGGAA
This sequence comes from Gadus morhua, assembly GCF_902167405.1. Taxonomy (NCBI): domain Eukaryota; kingdom Metazoa; phylum Chordata; class Actinopteri; order Gadiformes; family Gadidae; genus Gadus; species Gadus morhua. The sequence continues at coordinate 12,520,988 of NC_044049.1, read as the reverse complement.
CCTGCAGGGCATCATCAGTGACGACGGAGAGAGCGACTGAGAACTGTGGTCTTTGTGGATTATATCACTAGGATACGGAAATATATGTAATCTTATGGACAGTTTGGTCAATTTAATTGTCTTTATACAAATAAAGTTAAATGCAGCTTTATTTTTTATTATATAGGCCTAGTTGTTTATAATGTTAATTAAAATAAAGTATTTCTTATGAATCATCAGTCGCATATGGTGTTCACAAGATTTTTTTTTATTATCAAATACTTTATTTTCCGAGAATACTCAAACATTAAAACGAATTATGCTTTGTGAATAGAAGGTGGAACAAATGTCAAGAGATATTGTTCCTATACGTAACATTATCAGACGGACTGGTGCGCCGGATGTTTCTCTAAAATCTAGACAGACGCCCTCTGGCAGGTCAGTTCTCCCTTAGCGTTTACATGGCCATACTTGTCATTTAGTTGTTGAAATCGTCCATTGACTCACTCATCCATTCAAAGCACGAACTGAACAAGATTCCTTCGCGAAAGCTTGTGATATGTTCATGGTCAGTCTAGCCGTATCACAATCCTAGCTCTTTGTAGGACATTTATTACGTTGCATACAGCCCGAAAGACCCGAAAACTGGACTCCATATACTGTTAGTTATATATAATGCCACCACAAACCTTGAGGCAAGCGATTATTTTCTTTATGTAATAACTTTGCTACTGCTGCAATTTATTTAAAGTAGTAATTTCAAATGGAGGGGGTCACTGAAGATGAGGTTCTCTCTGATTTCAAAGACCGGCGTTTGGGAGTATGGGGAATCGCGCAAATAACCGCTGGTTCTGGGCTCGCTGTCTACGCGATGTGGGTGGGTATCCTTCAACCAGGGTTCCGAAGGGTGCCATTAAAATTACAGGTAGGATATGCATTAAGTTTGAATGGAACCGACATCGAATTTAATGTTATTCATCAAGTATAACCAGTCAAAATTCGTATATAGTTGTAGCCAGAAGCCAGTTTATTGTAACCTCTAGCTCTAGGTTCCATACCTCCCTGCCAGCAAGACACAAGTGCGTAATGTGATGACGTTACTGAGAGGTCGACAGGGGACGCTTATGGATTTGGGCTCTGGCGATGGACGAATCGTAAGTCAACCTCACACATGAATTCGAATTGCAATGTACCTGAGGATTAACTATCGGGTTGGAAAAATAGAAAAATGTTCCACCTCAATTCAGTAAAACCAGCGTTTGTTGACATTTGTTTTCTTCTACGTGAAAGGTACTGGCAGCCCATCGTCAGGGCTTCAGTCCCACGATTGGCTACGAGCTCAATCCTTGGCTAGTCCGGCTGTCCCGGTTCTACGCTTGGAGAGCCGGTCTTCATGAGGAAGTGTCCTATCGGCGGGAGGATCTCTGGAAGGCATGTAGTAATATTTCATCAGCAAATAAGGAGTGTTTGACGTCAGAATGATATTCTTTTCGCTGACAATTAGCTAATAGTTGGAATGACACAACTCATATATGTTAAAGTTGAATTAAGGTCTGATTGTGTATTTTCTTGTCTCTTATTAAAGGTTGACCTGACGAAGTGCAAAAATGTCACTGTATTTTTGGCCCCTAGTGTGGTGAGTTGTGAATTGTGTCCTCATATTCTCTCTCAGTGAGTATTGTGGTGAATTATTATCAGAAGTAGAGAGTTTTATTGCAGGGTTTTGTAAAATAAAAAAACATTGTTCCATCCAGCATAGTAAATATTGAAATGAAGATAACCCAAATGATTGTTATGTCAGTTTAATATCAGTTGTCTTGGTAATGTGTTTGTCTTTCCTAGCTGACGCTGCTTCAAGAGAAACTACAGGCCGAGCTCCCCGATGATGCGTTAGTAGTGGCCGGTCGGTTCCCCTTCATCAATTGGACAGCCTGTCAAGAGGAGGGCCAAGGCGTGGACAGAGTCTGGGCTTACAGCATGCAGGCCCAGAGGCAAAATGCCTGCACGACCCAGGAAGCACATATCGATCCGGTCATTGAAGTAGTGTTATAGTAGTGTTGAAGGTAGGAAAAAACTACTGGATCACAGTCGTTATTTATGCACACAAGAAGTTTGATTGTATTTCTCTATTTTGTTTTAAGATCATTCAGATCAATTAATGTAAAGTGAATAAGCTAATGGATGCACACTACCGGTTTCTTTTGTGTTGTATTGTTTATTGAAGAATTTTCTCTACAAACAGCCGATTCACTACTAGAAAATTATTTTTAGAAGAAAAATGAGACTCCAATATGTAACCCTGCCAGATGTGTGTGTGATATTAAAAATCTCGCTGTTCATTGACTGTTCGGTAGAACATTTTATTCTGAAAAAATCCTGTGTCGTGTAGAACAAAATAGCTTTTTTTCAATAAATACAACTTGCAATAGTGGTCTGGGTCATGAAACCATCTAACATTCTTGGGGCAAACAGATATTTTAGTCGATTAACAAAAATACCCGTTATCACAGTCATCAAATTGGCAAATACACATACCGCGTTTGTCCTTGGACCCAAACCGTGCTCTAAGGTTTCATCATTCTAAAGGGATTAACGTTAGAAGTGCAACTGGAACCTGCTCTATGATGATTCTAATTATTTCAGACATGATGATGTGGGAAATCGTTTCCATCCATCCCAATGCAATAACAATTTCGTTCTCCCTGTAGAAACATAGCCAGAATCCAACTTGGGTGGGCCCAGAGAAAATTGGGTATGGCTTTGCCCATCCAAATCACTGGACGTACAAATGGTATTAAAGCTTCCTGATTGGACAGATTCCCCAACCACAGTTATGCGTTTTTCTTCAAGTGTGGCCATAATATATGGCCCACTGCTATTCCCCTTATGGAGACTTATACCCATACTGTACAGTTTAATCCGAAAAACACTAGCAACTGTAGGAGAATGTGCATTTTAATTTGAGATTTAAAGAATTGCCGTTTTTATTTATTTTTATCAATTGTAGTCATTATTGATATGCTGTTAATTCATCAGCTGATTCATCAGCTTTTTGCAATGTAAACTTTCACATGCATTTTTAATTAAATTAATAATTTCATATCCTTTGATCATGAAAGGACATAAAATGATTATTTGAATAAAAAATATACAATATAAATATAATGAATGAAAAATGTATTCAACTTATGCAACATATAGATTTAATAGTAGTCGAATAATAGTATAACAACTTCTAAGGAACCTTTGAATGTGTATTGGTTCTAATTCTTAGTAAGAATACCTTTTTTTACATTCCAACGCACGTGGGTGCGTGTTTGTGTGTACGTCACTCCATGGTTTCCCTGGGTGATTTCTGCCGTAAAGCAGCAAGTTTCGACGCAAAGCATGAACCAATAGCGCTAGCGGTATGCTACAGAAACAGAGCCGCCCCGACAAGCAAAAAAAGCGAAAACAGGAACAAGTGATTATTACATCGTTTATGTAGTGTCATCGCTGCATAGTTTTTTTTTATTGTTATCCTAGTCGTATTTCCATCTTCAACATGAAGATGTAGTGTGCGAGAGCAAAGAGTCACATACGCATATTTTCTCTTACGTTATTTGACAGCGGCTAAGGCAATGCTTCCATCGTTATAGACAAGACGAGCTAGCGTCGTGCGCTAACCTCGGCTAGCACTCCTCTATAGCGTGAACTAGCCGATCTGAACGTTCATACTAGATCAATATTCCACCTAAACGGTACTGAAACCTTGCCAATGTAGTTACCTTATCGCTCATCTATTTTGAGTTACTGTTAACGTTACGTTAACAATGCTGACGCAGAACATTTAGTTAGCATATCAATGTGACCGACATGCCTTCAATCTATGACAAACTGCGGGGTTATTTTTAATCATTGGCAAGCGTGAGTAAATGTAATGTTATGTCGTATCGTAGTTGTGACGGAAAGGAACACCGATAGCATCACCAAGCTAACGTTAACTGCGTGCAGGCGAGCAGATCATGAACCCCAGTTGGCCAACACCTTAGCTGGCTAATTAAGTAGCTAAGTAAGTAGCACATATCTGCTACTTTGTTCATTGCATACAAAGTTGGAGGCACAAAGTTGGAGGAATACGTGCTGAAATGGTGAGTATGAGTTCATTAAATCACCGTTTATGTGTGTTGTTGAGCTGAAAAAGTTGCTGTGGCTCAGTGTATCCCTTGCTATTGTAGACTAAACCATTGGTATACTCTCATTCAAAATTAACCCCAATTACTTTCGTTTCCTGATGTAACTAACGGTTTGTGATGTCAGGCTTATTTCCCCGAGATATTGCATGTTTTTTGCATATTTCTTTAATGAAGACGCCCATTTAACAACGCCAAGTATTTGTGTTGAGTAATGCTAACCTGCTGCAAGTACTGGCTTATTTGAGGAATTTAGAGCCGTCCGCAAATGTCACTGTTCTACCTGATATGCAGGACTTTCCCAAATTAGACAAGTCAAATAAGGGATATCGGGTATCTGTGGGTTTTGCTTTTGTAAACAGCATTTTCAATTGTGTGCATTGGGGTTAGAACCGTGGAGGGATGACTTGATACACTAAATCAAATAAATACTTTGTCTTAATACATAACACAAGCATACATGGAGGAACTTCTGTGTTTTGTTAAAGTAAATCTTGTTCAATAATCTGGCAAAACGTGTTCCTTCAAAATTATATTTAATTATGTGTAATGATTAATCTTCCCACCATCGTTGTTCTCCACTGACCAAAGTAGATCCACAATGAAAACCTCTCTGGTTGAGTCACAGGGGTGGATGATTACTATTCCTTGAAATCTCATCATTGCATAAAGGTGATGCCTGCAGGGAAAAGGTGACATGGTTTAACCTAAGGTGGTGCATGCCTGTAAAATCTCTTGAAATAGTAGACAGCAGACTCTTGCTTTTTTTTTTCCAATGTCTCCAGGCTTCAGAAGAGGCCTCGCTGCGTGCGCTGGAGAGCCTCATGACAGAGTTCTTTCACAGCTGCACGACCAATGAGCGGAAGAGAGAGATAGGTAAGCGTCATCTGTCGATACAGGCATCGTCTGTTTGTTTGGGGAAGGATAGATGGATGGGAATATTGTGTTTGACTCCCAGCCCTAGTTGGAACTAGGGCTAAGTTCTGGTCGATTGGTTTGGGTTAGGGGATATGTGCTGGTTGACCAAATTCTCATTGGTTGGACAATCTTTTGCGTTAATAATAATTATGTAATTATGAATATAAATAATTCCAAGGCTCCCTAAATTCAGTTATAATAGATTAAGACTCATTAGACAGGAGGTCAAAACAACCTATTTTTCACAACTTTGAACTTGCCCAACTTAAGGATGACTGTACGTCTATTTATTTGACATTTGGCTTCAAATGAATGGACACCATGTCAAATAGTTGTTGGTGTGGAAGCATTTGGTTAAAAAGTGTGTGAGCAATCTAAAAACTGTAGGAATATATTTATTGGATGTTTTCTGGTTTGCTCTGTCAAATTTCATGTTTGATGGATAGGCTTTGAGTGTGAGCGTATCATAGTTGGCCCTTGGGTGTTGTTTTAATGTTGTTGTGGTTTCTACTTCCTGTTCCTTACAGAAGAACTGCTGAATAACTTTGCGCAGCAGACGGGAGCATGGCGTCACTGCTTGTTCTTCCTGTCCAATACTCGGAATGAGTATGTTATGATGTACAGCCTTACAGTATTCGAGGTAATTACTCATTGTTGTGTTTTTTTTGTCTGTTTTTATTTTTGGCATCATTTATTGGGTTTATTTAAATGGAAATTAAGGGTGTGTGTGTGTGTGTGTGTGTGTGTGTGTGTGTGTGTGTGTGTGTGTGTGTGTGTGTGTGTGTGTGTGTGTGTGTGTGTGTGTGTGTGTGTGTGTGTGTGTGTGTGTGTGTGTGTGTGTGTGTGTGTGTGTATATAACCTTCAACAATGCTCAAACCCTGTATCCATTACCACCAGTCATCATATTAAACACGGAACAAGATCAAAAAATATATTATCTTCTTCCGACGTGTGTTGATCTTTGACTGCGCTTCTGTGCGCCTCACTAAATCGAAGCTCTGCCGTTACCGAGTCTAACTCGGCCCTAAAGTGGATCCGAAAGACTTTTACTTCCTCCACACAGCACTTACTTGTGATATTGTAATTTTGCTTTTTGAAGGGTTACTTCAACAAAACTTGAACTTTAAAAATTCATATTTTTCCGAATTCATCTAGCGTTGTGTGTGTGTGTGTGTGTGTGTGTGTGTGTGTGTGTGTGTGTGTGTGTGTGTGTGTGTGTGTGTGTGTGTGTGTGTGTGTGTGTGTGTGTGTGTGTGTGTGTGTGTGTGTGTGTGTGTGTGTGTGTGTGTGTGTCCATTTCGGTAGCAGTCTTGAGCCTTCAAGATGATATTCCTGACTCGTGTTGTACCCTTCAGAACCTGGTGAATAAGCAGTGGCTAGGTGTGGCTTCCCAGGACAAGATGGAGATCCGAAACTGTTTGCCAAAGTTGCTGCTGGCCCAGCACAAAGTCATGCCGTACTTCATCCGCAACAAGCTCTGCAAAGTCATCGTGGACATCGGTCGCCAGGACTGGCCAATGTTTTACCATGACTTCTTCACAAACATCCTGCAGGTAAAGCAGTTCATACGACAAGATTTTAGCCTCCACCCGCTGACATATGATTGAAATCTCAGCGAAAGGCCCTTGCTTGAAGCCATTATTATAGCTGGCTCCCGTGGCGGATGATCATGGAGTCTGCACTGCTGAAAGAAGTGATCAGAGGGGCTCATCTGTACGGCGCTGAGGCCTAAGAGATGTATAGAATGTTAATAATCTGGACCTGTCCAGGAGTCCACACCCCTTATGCCGCTTTTCCACTGCATGGTACCAGCTCGACACGACTCGACTCGACTCGACTCAGCTCGCCTTTTTTGCGTTTCCACCGCGAAAACATGGTATCTGGTACCTGAAGTGGCTGCTTTTTCTAGTACCGCCTCGCTCTAGGTTCCAAGCGGCTGAGCCGATGCTAAAAGGTGACGTCGGCAGACGGCCGGCCACTGATTGGCCAGAGAGTGTGACGAAGTCACGAGAGCGACATGGCAACCATGCTGGTAACAGCCATAGCAGCGCCGCAGCCAACATATTCCACTTCTTCAACATGCCAGCTAATAATACGAACACGAATACCATCGCATCGATGTTCTCCATTGTTGTTATGTGGGTTCTGTCCATGTGTGGGTTACGTAGGTGTTGTTTGCGTCGCGTACAAAAATACGTCACGGCCCTTTCGCGCAGCCGACCCCGCCCACGTCCCGGAGGTACTATTTGCGGTGGAAAAGGACCCGCGCTGCTACCGTGTCGAGTCGTGTCGAGTCGTGTCGTGTCGAGTCGAGCTACATGTGCGGTGGAAAAGCGGCTTTAGTGTCAAATGTTGTGACACGCAATGACAGCAGTGACGACACCCAACAGACCATTAGCCAACAGGGCTTTGAGAAAGGCTCTGTGGTTTGCTTGGAGCCACAAAATAGAAATAGAGGAACATTTAGTGAATGTTTGAACTCAATAAGCACACAAGCCACTTGGATTGCAGGCTTCTTGTGGTCTTTCATTTTGGACAGTGTGAATCTTTGTGTGTGTTGTCATGCATAAAAGTAGAACAAGAGTCTAGTCTGGGAATCGTCCTTGTTAAACGTCTTGTAATGTGTGACCCCCTCTCACCGATCGGTAAAGTGTGAAACCCACAACGGCCTCAAGTTAACCGATTACAGGAAAGACGGTTGTTTAATCTCTGAAGTTCAGCCATCTGATGACTTTGAAAGTAGTGTAGTGTGCAAGAGCTCAAAGCAAAGACCCATGGAATTTCTGTCTGTATTGTGGGGTGATCAAGGATCATGGCTAGCAAAAGTGTTTAACTCCCAGTCGCAAAAAAACTGGGTTCTACAGCCTTCTACTACCTGATCCCTGATTTCTTGTACCTGAAATCACTAAGTTGCTTTGGGTGAAAGGTCTGGTCAATAACCAATATTAAAGTATTGTGGCGGACTGGCTACTGACTAGACACATTAATTATCATTCACGCACTGCACTGCTCTTTCCTCTGCCACAAAACAAGTAACGCTTTCATTGCAACACATTGCAGCTTGCTTTGTTCGCACAAGACTGTTATGCCATTCGAAATTTATAAAGATTTTTTCATCAGCCTTTGTATTTCCAATAACTCTTATTGCCTAAAGGGTTTAATGAATTTCCATTAGAACCTGGTCTAGTATTTTCTTTCAATATATTTGTGAATGATATGTAATTGCCTGTTTTTAGATGTCAAGCTTTTTTGATACCTTTCAATGTTATCAGTATGAATTTGAACTACTTTTAATGTAATATGATCTCCTTTATATTTTTTCTCCAGTTAATCCAGTCTCCTGGCCTGGCATCCCTGGGCTTGGTGTTGCTGAAGACCACGTCAGAGGAGCTGGCCTGCCCTCGGGAAGACCTGAGTGTGGCCCGGAGAGACGAGCTCCGCAAGCTGTTGCTTGAGCAGGTGCCCACGGTGCTGGGACTGCTGACAGGTGAGGACTGTTCAGGTCATCCCAATGTTAAATGACAATTCCGGTATTTAGCACATTGAGCCCAATTTCTGGGTTTTCTAGAAATGAAATAGTGGTTAACACTGAAATCTTGACTATTGCTCCTGTCTTGGGTATTTAGCTCATTTCGAATCAACCCTGCCTGTTTCAGTATGGGTGGCTACGGGCATTCACAAACATTTCCTTAAAATTCCTCATAAACGTTCGTTGTTCCGAAATGTGCAACGCACCGAGTGGTTTAGCGTTGTTCGTTGATGTTCCAAATCAAGTATCGTAGTGAAATAAAGTTTCTGTCGTGTTTTATTTGGCATTTTGTAAATCCTGTTGAAACGGGAACCGGAAACGGAAAGGGTTTAGGTTTGGTTGTAGTCTTTTTGCTCGGTTCTCAGTCTTTCGTATTTCGCTACGATACTTGATTTGGAACATCAACGAACAACACTAACCACTCGGTGAGTTGCACATTTCTGAAAACGAACGTTAAGGGTTTTTTTAAGGACAGGTTTGTGAATGCCCGTAGCCAGCCATTCTGAAGCAGGCAGGGGCGATTTGAAATTAGTCAAATACCCGAGACAGAAACTACCGGTCATTTCGGTATCAAACACTATTTCATCCTAGACAACGCTGAGCCCCCAGAAAGGGGGCTCAGCGTGCTAAATACCTTTTTTTTAGAATTTTCATGAGCTCACCAAGTAAAGACTGTTCCGATCATCCCAGTGTTAAGGCTGCTAAGATCATTCCAGCGTGACGCTTCCGCAAAAGACTCAAGACTCCTTTGTTTAGCTTACAAGCACCATTCAATACATACATAGCTACAGTTCAGGGTGATGAATGGCCTGATTCGTCTTCCTAGAGTGGACATAACCTACAGCTGTGAATAAATCCATGATGGCAAGCGTTTTAGTTTTTAAACGACAAGAAATAACTGATCTGTTGTTTTTTGAACTGCAGGTATCCTGGAATCCTACTGGGACAAGCACAACGTCATGGGAACAACTCCCCCACCCTCGCCCACCTCTGGAGAAGATGGTCAGTAGTAATCAGATAAAATCAAGCTAATGAGCAGGGTGATGTGATCGTTCCCGAATCCCTGTCATTTACATGTATGCATCCTTGAGCATAATGACGTACATCTGATTCCACTGCAAGACATTATGGATGAAGCAGTTCAATAACCCAATAGCAATAGCATTGGTCGTTTTGGTAATAAGCATGTTCATGCTACACCGTGGTGGGTTTCATTGATCTAGTGTTATTTTCCACTCCCACTCATCAGTGGAGTTGCTGGGCAGCCTCTTCCAGGGAAGCCAGTATTCCAAACTGCTCTGCCAGCCCATGGCCGAGCTGGACCAGGACAGCCACCAGCTGTGCTGCCTGGTGCTAGAGAGCCTGGCCCACCTGTTCAGCTGGATCCCCCTGTCCACCAGCATCACCCCCACCCTGCTGGCCTCCATCTTCCACTTCGCCCGCTTCGGCTGCGACCTCAGAACCAAGGCCAAGCCCGACCCTTTCATCTCCTCCTCCAACGGCCCGCCGTCGTCCAACGGGGACGGGCGCAGCCTCCCCCAGAGTGCGGAGGGCAAGCAGGACCGCGCCCGCCTGGGGGTGCTGGCCATGACCTGCGTCAACGAGCTGGTTTCCAAGAACTGCGTGCCGCTGGACTTTGAGGAGTACCTGCTGCGCATGTTCCAGCAGACCTTCTTCCTGTTGCAGAGGCTGACGCGGGAGAACAACTCCCACACGGTGAAGGGCAAGCTACAGGAGCTGGACGAGTGGTACGTGGTCGGCAGGATCGCCCTCCCTGGTTGTTTGGCTAGTCGTTGGGTTCAGCACCTGAAAGCTATTTATAATCAATTTGTCTTTTGTTTTAAAAGTATTTTATAATTTGTGAGTCGATTTCCCCCTCGTGTGTGTGTGTGTGTGTGTGTGTGTGTGTGTGTGTGTGTGTGTGTGTGTGTGTGTGTGTGTGTGTGTGTGTGTGTGTGTGTGTGTGTGTGTGTGTGTGTGTGTGTGTGTGTGTGTGTGTGTGTGTGTGTGTTCAATTTGCAGTTATTTGGAAAAGTTCACTGATTTCCTGCGGCTGTTTGTCAGTGTCCACCTGAGGAGGATAGAGTCGAGTCCTCAGTTCCCAATTGTAGAGTTCCTAGCATTGCTGTTCAAGTACACCTTTAACCAGGTAAGAATTGTGTTTCAAGCATTGTTTAGCTCTGAGAGTTGTAAAGAGTATGACCGGTAGAGCACATGATTTTGAAAATGAACCCCAAAAAAGGACCATTCCTATGTTTTTCAGCCATTGATAGAGAAGTGTACCTTTGTACATGCATCTGTGATCGACAGGCAAGATGGTTTCCAATCAGGGAACGGACAACCTGATTGGTCAGAAATGAGCCAGGATTAGTCCAAAAATCGAAATTGTATCATACAGGGCAGTCGTGCCATCAACTCCAATCAGATTCTCACACCGCATTTCACTCGACAATAGCGAATGTTATAAATTATTTATAACAAATTAAACTAAATGTAAAGCTCCTAAAACTTATTTACAGCACATATGTATCTACTAGTAATGAAACTAGCAAACTGCTGTCAACTACTTTCATCGTTGGTCAAATGTTGTGTTCAAATTGTCAGGTTGTCTACATTGTAGTGTGAATGCAATATTTGAGGCTACATTATAGACATTATAAATGTTACATTTATTTGACTGAGCTAAAATGGATTCCCGAGTAATTCTATTCATGGTGGTTATTTGTACAGTGGGCTGGAAATCTAATTCAATGCCAGGTGTGACTCACTATCCAACACAGGCACACAAGGTACAAGATACTATATCTAGACTCAAGGTACACTATCTAGACACAAGTTATAAGGTACTATATCTTAACATTCCATACCAGTTACAATGTACCGTATATAGGCCCAACAAATACGGTACTTTATCAAGACACAAGGTTACCATGTCTTGACAGGATCTTGGGCAAGTGTATTCGCTGCTGCAGATTATTGCTGCTACTTGTTTAACATTTTGCAAAAAACAACCTTCCTTCCCAGCCCAACCATGAAGGCTACTTTGCCTGTTTGGAAATATGGACTGTTTTCTTGGATTTCCTCACGACGAAGATCAAAAGTAGACTGGCTGACAGAGAGAGTGTTTTAAACCGGTGAGTCAGAGTTCTGCTTGGGATTGATTTTGACGTTCTGGTGTTGAGATACGTTAACTCTGATAACGGGCTGTCCAAATCATTTCGAGCAGTGGTTCTCAAACTGGTTAGCGTACCACTGGGGGTACGCGATGCGCTATTTCGTGGAATGCAGAGGAATTTCCAAAAAATTATTAACGATTTTGGAATATATTTCTTTATAAAATGTAAAGATATAATAAGATCTAAATATTAGTACAAATGGAAATACATTAACCGAGAGATCATTAAAATGGGGTCTTATCGTGGATAATATCCACCATTACAAACTAAACTGACTGCAAGATATGATGTAAGTGCTAAAATTATGAATTGTTCAAAAACACTGCGATCGTAACTCCAAGTGGGAACAATTTCGAAGTGCTTTAAAGTGCTTTTGAAAAAAGGGTGTTGGTACACAATTGTTAAATGTGCCTCCTGCCTGAGCTGTGCATAGCAGAATAGGGCTGAATAGTCCTAAGCAACTGTATATATATATTTTTTTATAACATCGGTCATAATGGTGGTACTTCGGATCACAAATATTTTCTGAGGTGGTACGTGGTATAAAATGTTTGAAAACCACTGATTTAGAGTAAACAAGAAAAATGGCATGACTGATTCCTGCTTGTCTCAAGCCCCCTTCTCAACTCAGAGGTTTTGAGTTTGAGGGAAGTGGGGTTGTGGGCTGCATGTCTTACATATGACCGAAGAAATACGCAAGATTAAGATCGTTCTTAATGCAGAATCTATATTAAATATCTGCCAGACGTACTCCTCTGTAATTTGCATATTTTTCTGTTTGTTTTGATGTATTTGGAGGTTTAAAGGATGGAGAGGAACTGAAGCAGCTATCTCCTCATTGAGGCTTGCACGGTACTGTTTGAATCTCACACAAACCACCACAAGTCCTTGTTGTGTTTATGTGTCACTGGGCTCTGGTTCCAGGTACAAAGACGCCCTGGGTCTCCTACTCAGAGAGGTTCTGAACAGAATCCAGTTCAGGTACAACCAGGCCCAGCTGGAGGAGCTGGATGATGAGGCTCTCGATGATGACGTAAGACTCTGTCACTTCTGGCACACCTGTTGTTGTTGTTGTTGATAAAACATTCCACATAGATGCCTTGTAGAAAGATTGTCACATCATGACGGCCATAAAAAAGCTCTGGTTTATTTCTCTGGTCGTGTTCTCAACAATGGTTAGTCTCAAGTGATGACGTGTCATTGTCTCGTCTGTAAACTTGAAGCATTGCTTTCTTATTTTTTTCTTTCTTTCTCATCACCTTCTGTGAATGTGGTCTATTGTCAAAGCTTGCTCATATAAAAATTGTACTAGCCTCATATCCTACCCTGTGTTTCTTGTTTCTGGCTTGGTAACCGTAGCAACAGACGGAGTGGCAGCGGTACCTACGCCAGAGTCTGGAAGTGGTTGCCAAGGTGATGGAGCTGCTTCCATCCCATGCATTTACTACTTTGGTAAGAAAGAACCAACCTGGAATGGGAAGGACATGGAGGGTGGGGCGGGAGGATGACTCATTCAAAAATAATTGTATCTTATTTATTATTATATTATTATTTATTTCTGTCGTTCGGTTTCAATTGTTGATAATCAAACCTGGAATTTGATTACTGTGATCTCCTGCGTTTGTATTTTATGCGACTGAAGCTAGAATTGATTTCCAAGTCAAAAATAATAATGTGGCTCTCTCACTTTCTCTCTCTCACCGCTGTCTTCAGTTTCCCATCCTTCAGGAGAACCTGGATGTGTATCTGGGTCTGCAGCAGTTCATTGTCACCACAGGAACAGGTGGGACACTGTTACAGACATTCCATTAGGGCATTTAGCAGACACTTTATCCAAAGCGGCATGCAATAAGTACATTCGTCAGAAGAAGGTGAAACATTATTTTGCAGACCTAAAAAAATTATTTGAATGCCATGGTAGCTAAAATTGGGAACATGATTACTATTCCCCTAAACTACCTTGTTTTTAAAAATGCTACATTTTGATAAAGAATTAATGAATGTTATACTCTTATTTTTAAATTGAAAAATATTTATCCCTCTGTCTCAATCACCTCTTTCTAAATATATCGATCTCCCCCTCTTGTGGCCATTCAATCTCTGCCTTGGTCTCCGTGTCTCCCCCTCCCTCCCACACTCTGTTTCTCCATTTCTCTATCCGACTCTTACATATCCAACTCCCTCTCTCCCTCTCCTCCTCACTCCAGTCGGGAGGCTGAACATCTCTGCGGAGAACGACTGCCGGAGGCTGCACTGCTCGCTGCGCGACCTCAGCTCCCTGCTCCAGGCGGTGGGACGCCTCTCAGAGTACTTCATCGGCGACGTCTTCGCCTCACGCTTCAACGACGCCGTGGCAGTCGTGGAGAGGTCTGTAGTCTGTCCTGTCCGTTTCTCGGGGAGGCTGCGGCCCTTTGTTGCTGACACTGGATTCAAAAACCCTAAACGGGGCCACCGATGCAAAACACATGTATGCACTCATGGCGTTAAGAGTTCACCAAATGGCATATATTATAACTTTTTATTGAGTGATATCGAGAGATGGATTAGCAATTTAAGCTGAGCCTTTTATACATGGTGACTCAACAGTGATTTCATACACAATCATTAAGGAGAAGGAGGTTTTCATAGAAGTAGAAATAGGTAGGCTATAAGTAGGCAAGGCAAGGCAACTTTATTTATATAGCACTTTTCATACACAAGGCAGACTCAAAGTGCTTCACATATAAACATTGTCATACAATTAAATACAATAATAGATAAGTAAAAGAAAAACATATGCAAAGAAATGGGTAAAATAGAAAGTTAAAAAGGCATTTTAGTATTAAAATAGAAAATAAAGGCAAAGTTAAAAAAGCTTTTTAGAAAGTGCAATGTATTTAAGATTTAGCAGAAAGCTATAGCAAACATAAAAGTCTTCAGTCTTGTTTTAAAGGTCCTCAGAGTTGGGGCAGGAGGATAAAGGGGAATGAGTTATGAACACAATCACACAATGCAAAGAATAAGTTTCTCCTCCTGTGTGTTCTGTTGTAGGTTGGTCGAGGTGACGTGCTACGGTTCCCAGAGTAGCCTGTACGACCTGGAGACCGCTGTGCCTTCTGTCCTCAAACCAGACCTCATTGATGTGTGAGTACATGCTCCTCCTAGACAGCAAACCATATCCCTCTCTGACCGAAATTCGCATCTTTACACCAAAATGTATGCCTTACCTTTTTTCCTCAAAGTTCTGTTTGATCGCTTAAAACCGCCATACACGGATAATCCAGTGTATGGGCCCAATTGTGCAGCTAAACACAATGGCTAAGAGAGGGTTTCTGCGGAAATGTTAGGTTGATTGCTTTCCATCAGAACAGATTACCCTTATTGCCATCTGGTGGCCATAGGGTGCGATTGATTGGTGCCAATTCAACTATATTTGCATTGAGCTTTCAAAAGCGTCAACGGTCAAAATTGTTTGATTAGATCTTTGCTCTACTTCACTATATTGGCATCAAATATTGACCCAGGTACTAATCGGATGTTGTGCTATGCCCCTATAGGCTACGTAAGGGATAACGTATAGAACGCCGGTCATTATCGGGAAAATAGGCCCCGACAGGGCGAACAGGACACTGACGCCTCATTGCGAAAGGGTGATCTCCTAAAATAAGCTTCTTTAGCACATCGCCCTAAAGGAGCTTATTTTCAATATGACCGGCGACGTTCTATACATTACCCCGCTTATTACACGGCTACTTGCCAAAGCGAAAAAATTACTCTACAATTACCATTCGTAGTGTTGTTCAGCAGAGAAATAGTCTGCCAAAGACGTTGACGTCGCTTAGCAACAGAATACGCTGGGGGTGATAAATTACCGTAGTACTTGTGGAGTGAAACTAAAGACGTGAATCAGAGGCAATTAGGCGAAAAATAATTCACCACCGGAAGTCCCATGCAAGTGAACAGAGCGTTCCACAGCATTGAGAAGAGTCGTATGATGACAACTGATACTACACGAGGTGGTATCCAATGTAAAATGTGACATTTATCTAATTCAATTTTTTACTTTTTGTAATTTTAGTATATATTTTTCACATGTGAGCTCCTTGCAAGTCTATACAAGAAGGGAGGTCTTGTGTTCCAAAGTGTGATACTGAATCAAATATCAAACCATATTCCCAGTAACCTTTACATTCACCTGCAAAAAATCTCTCTGAATATTAATGTTAAAGTTAATGATCCTCGTGATATTGAAATTCCATGCGGGTATGTGGCGGTACTGGGTGGTGAATGACGTGTTTGTTTGTGAATTAGCCACGCACAGGCCCTCGCTGCCCTGCAGGCCTACTCCCATTGGCTGGCCCAGTTCTACAGTGAAGTCCAGCGGCAAAACCAGAGCCGCTTCGTGAGCCTCATCACCTCAGCCGTGGATGCCAGCAGCCCTCTCCTCACTCCTAAGGTAGCCCCCTAACCGCAGCCTCTCTCCTCTCACCTACCCCACCCTCTCTCCTAACCCCCTCTCTCCTCCCTCCTAACCGCAGCCTCTCTCCTCTCACCTACCCCACTCTCTCTCCTTACCCCCTCTCTCCTCCCTCCTAACCGCAGCCTCTCTCCTCCCACCTACCCCACCCTCTCTCCTCACCCCCTCTCTCCTCCCTCCTAACCGCAGCCTCTCTCCTCCCACCTACCCCACCCTCTCTCCTTACCCCCTCTCTCCTCCCTCCTAACCCACCCTCTCTCCTCACCCCCTCTCTCCTCCCTCCTAACCGCAGCCTCTCTCCTCTCACCCACCCCACCCTCTCTCCTTACCCCCTCTCTCCTCCCTCCTCACCCCACCCTCTCTCCTCACTCCCTCTCTCCCCAGCTGACCTCTCTCCTCCCTCCTCACCCAAACCTCTCTCCTCACCCCACCATCTCTTCTCTGAAAATTGTGCTGTGATCAAGCGTTGCACTGACGTTATGCAGAGCTATCATCTAAATTAGGGCCAA
Organism: Gadus morhua; assembly: GCF_902167405.1. Classification (NCBI taxonomy): domain Eukaryota; kingdom Metazoa; phylum Chordata; class Actinopteri; order Gadiformes; family Gadidae; genus Gadus; species Gadus morhua. The sequence continues at coordinate 12,504,248 of NC_044049.1, read as the reverse complement.
AGAAGTTTCCTTCATCACAATCGTGCCTTGTAGTGTTACTAAAAAGGAACTGTTAAAAGTGCTGCAGTGTTACTTTCAAGACATTAGAATAATATAATTAGTTTGAATAGAGGGAGTTGTTCTAAACCAGGGGTGCCCTAATTCTTCCCATTTGAGGGCCAAAATTGAATCTGGGGGAGGTTTGGGGCCAAAATGTTAATTTTGCAGTAGATTAAGTTAATTATAGGAGTGTGTGTGTGTGTGTGTGTGTGTGTGTGTGTATATATAGATAGATAGATAGCATGCATAGAATGCGTGTGCCAAATAAACACTTTTATTGTGCTTCACATTTATGTACAAAAATGTACTGGCTTCTTTAAATTAGAACATGCCCCCCATGCCATGGGACCAAAATAAACTCTTCACTTGTTTGAACAATCATTTTTAAGTAGTAGCAGAATTGGACAACAGCTTGGGAAGGTGTGTAGAAATCCGTACTGTACTCACTAGTGCAATAAACAAAGTTACATGGGACAAAACATGCCCCCATTAATAATACAGAGAAGAACATACTCAAAGGTGACACATTGGAGGCCTAGGCTTACACAATCTGCCTGAAGTAGGCCTATCGGTGGGAGACAAGGACATGCCTGTCCTTGGTTTTTAAAAGTCTCTCAATATCAGGCTCCAGCTGACTCACGGACAAAGTGAGAATGTCATTGTGTGGATTTTTTTTTTTTTATAATTTATAACTTTTATTAAACAATGGGTAAGGTGCAGGCCCCAAAAAGGGCAGCAATGTTCTGAACGAAGAGCGGGAAGGGCAGTTCGATGGACCAATGGCCGGCTCTGAACGCAAATCTGACTGCAAACGGTTGTGAGGGGGTTTGACTGCTTGAAAGCCGTGCATTAAGTCAGACTAGGATCTTGCTAATGTTCAGCATTCCACCCCCCCAGGTGCCGGAGAAGCTCCTCCTCTCTGCCTGCCACCTGCTGGTCTCCATGGCGTCAACGGTACGACCAGTCTTCCTGGTGTCACTGCCCGCCATCCAGAGCACCTTCCGCCTCATCACGGAAAACAACTCTCCAGGGCTCCCACCGGAGGTCAGTCTGCTCACAGCAGGACATTTGAGTCATGTTTAACCAGTGCTAGCTAACCTTTTACTGACGAAACTATTTTCGGCTTTAAACAAATATCTGAACTAGAAGAATATAGCGTGCCCAGCCACCGCCGGTCGATCCATCCAGGGACTTTCTGCTAAAGGAAAAACTTGCATAGTGCAGTAGTATTGGTATTTAAAGTTTATACTGCACTGTAAGTGAGTGTGACTCCTGAACAGCTCCAAACAAATACAATGTATAATTATGTGTCCTACATGTTCAACATTGATCTCATTGGAGGGAAATGGCTGCTAAATGTAATGTAATATTCCCAAGGCAATGGTCCCGACACTGAATCATAGCCGATTCATTATACAAGGGCAATATTGTTCACTTTAATAGGGACACTAGTTTGTGTTGGAATTGTTTTGAATAGTATTGCTCTGAATGTTAGGTTGACATGGAGTAGTTATATATAAATATTAGAGCTGTCAGTTAAATGCGTTATTAACGGCGGTAACGCAAACCAATTTTAACGGCGTTAAATTTTTTATCGCGCGATTAACGCAATTATTATATTTAAAAAAAATACTTTTTTTTTTTTTTTTTTTTTTTCCTTTGGCTCAAAACAAAGAAGCAGTAGCCTGACTGCTATGTTCAAATGACATTTGTTCAAAGCAGTCGTTTAATTGCACTATAGGCTCTTTTTTTGTATCGTCCTGTTTTGATCAGTATATGCCAATGTTCAGTGTTTCCCCTAGAATTTTTTTTAGGCCCGGTGGTAAGAGCTGATAGTGTGATTTTTTTTTTTTATACATTTTTCACGGGATGCCAGAGTATTTGTTGGTTATTTCCATGTAAAACACTTGCTTAGCCATCACAAGTTGATAATGATTCAATAAACACGTTATTAACAATTAACTAATTTTATTTACAATACAATTTTTGGTGGTGCTGTCACACTAAATTTGTACCGGGCGCGTCATCCATATGTAATCCATTCCAAACCTGCCTGCAACAGATGATCGCGTCGTCCGTTGCCGGGCAGGTTTCAAAAAACATTCGCGCTCATGTTGCCAAAGACGAAATAACATAGTACAGTTAACGGATCGCTAGATAACACTTGTTTTTACTTTATATTTGTATTGTATTTCATTTTTTTATCAAATTTAGCTAGTAAACTGAGTGTTTAAAGTGGGTTTCAAAAAACATTTGCGCTCATGTTGCCAAAGACGAAATAACATAAAACAGAAAACGGATCGCTAGATAACACTTGTTTTTACTTTATATTTGTATTGTATTTCATTGTTTAATCAAATTTAGCAAGTAAATTGAGTGTTTAAAGCAGGTCAAGGACGAAATAGCACAATACGGATCGCTAGATAGAAGGTTCGCAAATGTTCGTGAACCTTTCACGTCATTCGAAAGGTTCTAATCATCTGATCATCTGTTGCCGGGCAGGTTTGGAATGGATTACGTATTGATGACGCGCCCGGTACAAATTTGTCAGCCGGTACAAATTTAGTGTGACAGTGCCATGCTAATGATGATATTAATGGTGTCAGATTGTCCGTTATGATGGGGCATAATCTGCGCACGCGCGACACCGCATTATTATTATTTTTTTCATTTTTTCATTTTTTTTATTTTTATTTATTTTTATTTATTTATTTTTATTATTATTTTTTTTTTGGGCTGTTGTTGGCCTGGCGGGGGCGCTCGTTGGCCTGGCGGCCCGCCAGGCCTGAACAATGGTAGGGGAAACACAATCATTTGCACAAGGCAAGCCGATGCACTTCACCATGTTGATAAGAGAATTAAAATGAGAAGAATTATGGGACAAAAAAATCAAGGGATATTTAGCATAGAAAAATAATTTGTGATTAATCGTGAGTTAACTATGACATTAATGCGATTAATCACGATTAAATATTTTAATCGCTTGACAGCTCTAATATATATATGTGTGTGTGTGTGTGTGTGTGTGTCCCAGGCCCACATGCTGGTGTGCAGGGCTCTGTCCAACATGCTGCTGCTACCCTGGCCGAGCCTGCCAGAGAGCGAGCAGCAGTGGCAGACGCGCTCCAGTAGCCACGCCAGCCTGGTGGCAGCCCTGACCCGGGACTACCGCACGCTGAGGGGCACAACCAGCCTGCCCCAGGGCAGCACTGAGCTAGGCAACAGTAAGCCAACCCCCCCTCTCCACCCCTGGACGGGGGGAGAAACCTCAGGCCGCTGCCTAAAGGCCCTGATACACTTTAAAGGACCTCTTGTCTCGTCTCGCCGGGAGCCGCTTCGACAAACATCCCACACACTGAATAAAAACTTGGATTGAAAGCCTATGCTAAGACACCAATTACGATAAAGAATATTGGGGCCTTGCGCTGCATGAGAGACTAAACAGATCACCTCTGATTTCTTTTCTGATATTTAGATATTTCTTTCTATTATTTTGGATAGGATTTATGTTCCTGTGTACGTGTTCGGTTGTTTACATATTGTTATTGTTGGTGGCATTATACAGCCCCTTGCTCCGTGTCCAAGCATGTATAGCCGCACATTATATTGTTTATCTCCCTCTCACCCTCTTCGTTCTCTTCCTCTCCCGCTCTTTATTTATTTAGATCAGTGGTTTTCAAACTGTGGGGCGCGCCCCCCCTGGGGGGCGCCAGAGTTCTTCAGGGGGGGCGCGACGTGAGAAAAAAATAAACCCGAAGAAAAACCTGTACTGTAGAAGTAACCTAACTAAATCAATTTTCAACCGTTTTTCTTCGTGCAAACCATTTAACAAATCTACACACTTGTATCTTCAATAATATCTAAACAGAATTTCGTTATCATTTAAAATTTCTTCAGAATCACAGTTTTAGTTTCATACCGCTTCGTTTTCAGCTGTTTTCATTGAAGACGTCAGCCCATTCTGATACACCTACTTCTAGACATCGTAACTCATTCATTTTTCAACCGTTTACCATCGTTCAAACCATTGAACAAATCTACACACTTGTATCTTCAATACTATCCAAATGGAATTTTGATAGCATTTATATTTTTTTCAGAATCACAGTTTTAGTTTCAAACCGGTATCGTTTTCAGTTGCTTATAATAATTTAGGTCACCATAGCAACGCCGGTAAACAAACCCCGCCGAATAGTCGAATCTCTGGACTGAAAAAGCAGATCTGATTAGACTCTGAAAATTCAGAGTCGGGGACCCTGAATGAAACTGTGTAAACTGGCAGTTTACACAGATTAAGATGTTGAAATGTATTTAAAAAAGGTTAAGCTAAAACATGCTTGGATAAAGTTGTTAAATTGTGTTAAGAAATGTGTTTAAAAACGCACAAAGAAGTTGTAATGTTTCAGAAATATGTTTAAAATGTTTAAAAAATATGTTTCAAAAGTTTAAAAAATATGTTTCAAATGTTTTAAAATTATGATCAGAGATGGGTAACACTTTATAATAAGGTGCCATAATAAGTAGCAAACTAGTCATTACCTAACCCTTTATTAATATTTGTTAATTATTACAAAAATATCTATTTGCCACTAGTTAATCGTTTTTTTCCACTGACCGCAGAGTGTCGCGGTTAGGGTTAGGGTTAGGGCCGTGTGTTAGGGTTAGGGTGAGGGCTGTGTGTTAGGGTTAGGGCTGTGTGTTAGGGTTAGGGCCGTGTGTTAGGGTTAGGGCTGTGTGTTAGGGTTAGGGCCGTGTGTTAGGGTTAGGGCTGTGGGTTAGGGTTAGGGCCGAGGGTTAGGGTTAGGGTTGTGGGTTAGGGTTAGGGTCGTGTGTTAGCGTTGGGTTAGGGTTATGCAAACAACTAATATTTAATTAATGATGAAAAAACTATTACCTTGTGCCAAATAGATATTTTAGTAACAATTAACAAATATTGATAAAGGGTTAGGTAATGACTAGCTTGCTGTTTATTATGGCACCTTATTATAAAGTGTTACCCAGAGATGTTTAAAATGTGTAAAATAATTAAGATAGCTTTCAAAACACAGGTCTTTAGAACTTTTTTTTGGGGGGGGGGGGGGCTCAGCTGAATTATTTTCTCTGAGGGGGGGCTCATTCTCTCACACTTTGAAAACCCCTGATTTAGATCTCTCCGACCTCTCTCGCTCTCTATCTCCCCCTCTCTCCATCTATTCATCTCCCTCTCTTGCATTTGATATTGTGTGCATGACTTGTTTTAACGTATGCTCTTTGCACCTACAGTGAAGGCGGTGATGCAGCAGACTCTTCCGGTTCTCCGAGAGGTCGTGGATAGCATCTCGGGGGAATCCACCAAATCTCGCCAGATCTGTTACCAAAGCCTGCAGGAGTCGGTCCAAGTGTCCCTCGCCCTATTCCCAGTATTTATTCAGCATCCTGGTAAGATAATAAAAACCTGGCCAATAATAAATTGCTAAGTATGCAGACTGGCTATATCCTCATCTCATTTCAGAAAAAATGAAGAACCCAACGTGGCTAAACTAGTGCACATTGACCGTATGCAAAATCTTGTGTGATACTGATTCAAGCCATTGCCTCCCATTGAAATGTATCCATCCTCTCTCTGTAGATGTGACGGACGAGATGTTGAGCTTCTTCCTGACCCTGTTTCAAGCCCTGAGGGTCCAAATGGGAGTTGCCTTCACAGGACAAATCATACACACCTTCCTGAGCATGTTCACCAGGTAAATAACACTGACTAATATGTTCACCAGGTAAATAACACTGACTAATATGTTCACCAGGTAAATAACACTGACTAATATGTTCACCAGGTAAATAACACTGACTAATATGTTCACCAGGTAAATAACACTGACTAATATGTCCACCAGGTAAATAACAATCACTAAGATGTTCACCAGGTAAATAACACTCACTAATATGTTCACCAGGTAAATAACACAAACTAATATGTTCACCAGGTAGATGGCACTCATTCTCATGTTCACCATGTAAATAACAATGATTAATATGTCCACCAGGTAAAGCACATATACTACCATGTTTATCTGCGTAACATATATTGGAACATTCACTTAACTAAATAACACTTTAACATCATCACCAGGTTATGAACATTCTCACTGGCTAAATAACATATATTGACATATTAATAAGGTAAACTACATTCATGAACATGTTCATTAGGTAAATAATATTACTGTTGTCGATTTAGATTAACAGCTATTCTCTGTTGTATTTATAATAGCTACACGTTTGAAATGTTTGAATGAAAGCCAACTTTTGCTTGACTCTTTGGCACATTTGTATCAGTGCCAAGTTGTCTTTGGTTAATGTTTGAACGCAAGGAAAACATGTAAGTTTGTGCGTCACCTGATCATATGTTGCCCCCTTATCTTGCCCAATAGCTCAATAGTCAAGGTTTTCATTTATTTACTAACATGGCAATGCCACGTTTCTTTCACGTGGGAACATGAAATTAGACCTATCCACGTTTAATCTTTATTCAACCCAAGTCACCCAGGCATGAAACCTTATTAACCTGAATAGTGCAGTTCATAATGTTTTCTTTGTTAATGTTACAAATTAAATCAAATTAAGTGCCTACCTATTCACTTTGATTTCTCAGATATATTCAGTCATATTATAGTTGCATGTCTGGATGATACTGTATCATGTTATTTTGAGTATTTTAATCCCTTGGCCGACATTTCTATCCATATAGACTTTGCAGTCATTTTTAATTCTATATAGATGCATGTCATGAAGGAGAAGGTAGGGATGGGTCAGCTTGCTCAAGGATGCCTAAAGATAAACTTCAGAACCAGAATATATCTGGCTTTGGAAGTCTACCATGTCAGCAGACCATCCTGCCCCTGTCCATTACCTTACAATGTGAGGCCTGTGGGCACACGCAGAATTCAACTATAACTTTCCAAAATGTGTGTGTGATCCAGGGAGCAGCTGGCGGCCAGCATACTGCAGGAGGGCAGCGCGGGGTGCAGGGTGGTGCAGAAGTTCTTGAAGATACTGCAAGTGGTGGTGCAAGAGCCGGGCCAGGCCTTCAAGCCCTTCCTGCCCAACATCCTGTCCCTATGCATGGAGCAGGTGTACCCCATCGTGGCAGAGGTCAGTCACCCTGCCCTCTCCGTCCTTCATGGCTGTTGCAACTGTGCTGGGCTGCTTTCTTTGGATGCACCTCATTTTATATGCACTGTCTTTGACCTCGGAAATCGTCAATCGAAGAGAAGACGCGGTTCTGTGTTATTGGCCCCTTGATAAGTGTAGCCTCATCATGTATATCAAAAATTGTTCTTAGAATATGGGAAAGCCATTGTGGCTGCTTGACACGCTCATTATTAAAGTCATAATCACTTATTTGCTTGCTACCATTTACTTTTCAAGAAAATAAGATGATGATGTTGATTTAACATGTAAACAAATGGTAGGGTGGCTAGGGTTATTGACTCTACGCCAACAGATTCATGAAGATCCTAGAGCTAATTGTATAAGTCCTTTTCCTTGGCAACATGCATTTGAATTCACTGAGTTTGTTTTGGATAAATGCATCAAATGACCCCATGGTTTGATAAACGCCTTGTTCCTCCTCAGCGGTCTTCACCGGACATTAAAGGGGAGATGTTTGAGCTCCTCTACCAAGTTCTCCACCAGAACTGGAGGTACTTCTTCAAGACATCTGTCCTGGCGAGTGTCCAGAGGGGTGTAGCAGAAGACACCATGGAGAATGAGGCTCAGTTCACTGCTGCCATGCAGGTGGGTCTCCCATTCCTACACCAGACCCTCCACGTAACCTGTGGAGGGTCTGGCCCGACGGACAGTGTTCTCCCTCTTTATCTGTACAGTCTTGTTCATGTATTCATGCAAACATACAACAGTAGAAAACTGTAAATCCTTGATAACTTTCTACTTGGTCTTTCTGATCTTGGTATTGTTTAAATTGACTTCATGCATTCTTTGGACTACAATATGGGTTGGAGCATGGATTGTAATGTGTAGATCAGAGGTGCTAGATCTGATGTTTTCAGCAATTTCTACTAAAACGGCACTAGTGTAGCGGCATCTAGATCTGATGTTTTCAGTGGTATCTACGGTCCTGGCTCTAGTTTACTATCTTCCTTTGTTCCTATTCTCCAGGCGTTTGGGCAGTCATTCCTGCAGCCAGACATTCACATCTTCAAGCAGAATGTGTGCTACCTGGAGGCCCTGAACAGCAAGCACAAACTGTACCACAGAGTGAGTTCCTTCACCCGCTCGACTCCAACCATGACCCCCCCCCCCCCCCCCCCTCATCGCAACCAATTAACATACAGAATCATTTGGCAATTACCTACCTTACCTATCTGCAAAATATTTGTCAATAAGTTTTGATAGCGGTATCAATTCACCGGTTTAAAGATTTTTAACACTTAAAATATGAAAATATGGATACTTAAATATTGGCTGCAGATGAGACCGCAAGCTCTTCTAATACATGACTTTATTTATTATTCTTAATTGAGTGAGATTGATTTTCCATTCTATAGGACACAGGGTACCCTAGACTGTCATGCCCATTTATTATTATTGTTGTTATTATTATCATTATTATTATTATTATTATTATTATTATTAATATTATTATTTTGGGACCTTAACAGGGTTCAACATGAAAAATAATGTGCAACTGTCATAGCAGGCCCAACTGGTCATAATGGTCAAACATTAGCCCCCAGTCAGTTCTTACTGGCCCTTTTACCAAAGTTGTTAGCGTAAAGACTTGCCTCACAATACTAGTAGGGCACATATTAATGACTGCATGTGCTTTGTGCTTGTGGAAAATGTCCAACGCTTAGGCATTAGGATGTTATGCAAGTAAATTTGTTATAAATATCGATATATAGATATCGATATACATCGATATCATTGTTTCAAATTGTCTCAACGTGACAATTTTTCTGGTCCGGGCCGTTGAACCCCACTTTTTGTTGAACCCTGTTTTGTTTTCCAGAAGCTGTTCCGGACCTCCATGCTGTTCCACTTCATCAACGTGCTGCTGCAGGTGCTGCTCCACAAGAGCCACGACCTGCTGCAGGAGGAGATCACGCTCGCCGTCTACAACATGGCCGCCGTCGACTTTGACGCCTTCTACTCCGGCTTCATGCCCGAGTTCCTCACAGGCTGCCAAGGCGTAGACTCCAACCAGCGGACTGTCCTGGCGCGCAACTTCAAGCTTGAGCGGGTACGCAATGAGCGGTCATCTTTGGACCGTTTTTCTTTTATATATTCCCAATGTGTTTTGTTGGCTGCTCAATAGGATATATCTCTATACACCTGATTCTACTGTAACCTTGTTTTAAGGAAGGAAGCTATGGTCCACTCCTTGCTGTTAAGACAATGACTTTGAGCCAAGCCAATGTTAACCTCCTGTACTTCAGAGATATATCTATTAAAATGTATGAATTGAATATCCAATTTAAAGGTAGTCAGCTATAGCCCCAATGAATAGGACAAAGTTACAGTAATACAGACCTAACCGTCAAGCTACATGCCTCGTGCGTCGTCCTACGAACTGAGCTACTCATTAACCTCTGCTGATTTCCAAACTTCACCATTCTCTTTCTATCTGGTTTCTCCCCTCCCTCCCTCCCTCCCCTAGGACCTGCCATCCTTCACTCAGAGTGTACACAGGCTAGTGAACGACCTGCGCTACTACAGACTGTGCAACAGCAGCCTGCCTACAGGCACCATCAAGCTATAACACATGCAGACAGACACAGATTAGCCCATTGGTGCCGACCACTTAGGCCAACGTGCCCCCCCCCCCCACCACATGGCCTGGGTTCAAGTCTGGGGTCATACCTGCCAGCAGAAGAAGGCTCTTCTGTCAAGGAGGGGTTCGTTGGAGACTGATGACGATGCTGCTGTTGTTTTTTTATTATTATTATTTCTGCTGTAGGACTAATTATTTTTGTTCTTTGAAAGTGGGGCCCTCTTTCGCGTCCCTCGACGCCAACACAGCGACTTGAGGCGCAAAGAGCCATCTGAGCCAGGCCCCTTTTTTTACCCACGATGCATCTGCGAGACCAGCCCCGGCTGGGACTGAGCACTTTCCGACTCGATTAGAGTTATTTTATCGATAAGTCTGCTTTTATTGATCTTGAGTTTTATTTTTCTTCATCTCCAAAGGAGACTTAATCTCTTTCATATCATTCCATTCTGATGCGGAGAAAATGTGCTTGATAAATAAAGTGTCTAATGTTTTTTAAATGCATCTCAGATATTTGTTAATTTAGACTAGAAGGGGCACTGCGTTAGGACATGCAGTATTTACTTTGAAATCAGGTTCAACATTATTTTTGAATGCTTCAATATTTCTATAAATTACATTCCTGAAGACAAAATGAAAACAACGTTTGACTATTATCGCATATTTCCAAGTCAATCCAATCAAATCCAGGAAAGAAAACATTCTAACATATTAAATATTTTCAATGTTATTGGTGGTTGAAATGCAATGCCCACCCACCCGGAATGAGGGATCTTTTCACAAACTGATAAATGTCCAAAACCTGGCACCAATTGGGCCAGCAGTTAACCCTATGATGCTATTCCCATTGGATTTATTTAGTACTTTTCATGTTTTATGCAGTGGTGTCCCAAGCACTTTGGTCAAGTGATGATGTGTAACGAAACACGATATACACATCTAAACAGTAATACAGATGCGTTTAATATTTTTTTTTTATTTTTTTTTTATTAGTTTAGCCACCCCATTCCGTTACATCAGTTCAAATGCTTAATTTCCTTCGACATATAACTTCCATGAAGAGCCATAGGTCTACCAAAAAGAAAAACACTCAAGCCTTCTAGAGTGATTTGAACTTTTTTTGGATTGAAACGCGTTTATTTTTGTTTTGTACCATGCATGTCATTAACCCCAGACATGGGGCAAGAACGTTGGCCCTTTGGCCAACCCTGACGTGCTATTGCAGCGTTCCTGGGCGCCCTGCGGCTGCGTTGTAGTTTAATTATCCGTCCAATTGTCGGCAATCCGAATCCGTCCAATTGTCGGCAAGCTATATGACACCATAACATTTTTATTAAATCGGTAGCCAACTGACTGAGCTCAAATAAAATCTAACGGCGGTTGTAATTTGTAAATAAAAAATGGGATGATGAATAACCCAATTTAAACCTGGGTATTTATGTTTGCAAGATGTGAGCTTATTACCATACCAATTTGAATGCAAGTGGTTGACCCCCTTCCCATATCAATGACCATAGGGTCATTGATAAACGTGAGGAGGAGCGAGGAGAAGAGGTGTAAACGGGGAGTTTCGGAAATGTTCAGGGTCGCTGCTGGCTAAGTTAAGGTGATTAAATAAACCAAGAGGACATGTCCGCTTGGCATTCGTTTCCCACATATCTGAAGTGAGGCTGCATGCGCTTGGACGCACTCGTGATTTTTGTTTGACCCTTTGAAAACGACACGGTCACCAGCCTAGTTATCTGTAAAAACCGTTAGGCTTGTCCATTAATACTCTTTGGGCACGTTAACGATCATGATTCTCTCACAGACATGTGTTTTCAAGAGTATTCTTCAACATGGGCGGTGTTTTACAAGGAGTCGATTTAGTGAAAAAGCGCTCGTTTCCAAGTTTACCTCTGCACCTCTGTCCAGCGGAGCCACACACCGGGCTCAATCCAGTAAGTAGGCCCACTAATCTCACCACACTTGTAAAGACAACAGGGGTGTCATGCCATTATTTATTTTACTTTTTATGCTACTTATTTGTAGCCAGCTTGCCCCCTTGTGGAAAGTTAAGCCTCATTAATGTTGAGTTCCAACCGCCTATTGAGCTCGAGGTGTAATAACCTAGATAACAATCTACAATTTAATTGAAAATTGTTTTCATTGATATTGTATGTTTTATCATTTTACAAAGTGAGAAAAACAGTCAGTCAAAGTCACCAGATGGTTGAATGTCAGAAAAGATGAATACATGACTGTTTACCTGTTTATTTTAGGCAGAGGTGGCCGAGCTCTCGTCGAAAGACACGCCTATATGTAGATCGAGACTGAAAAATAAACCAGCAGAAGCACCGTGGTCTTTTCGCACGAGTTGATAACAATCCCACACAGACCAAGCAATTGTCATCGTTTTTCATTGGATACTTGTTGTTGAGCGCAAGGGAGTCACATGTGTATATGTAAATAATAGAAGCCTGGCTGCCATTCATTAGCTTGTCGGGTAACTTACGAGTTTAACCAAGCTTTGCGTGGATGCTTCCAGTACTATGTAAGGGAATGTGGT
>NC_044049.1:12469392-12486892 GCF_902167405.1 Gadus morhua | reverse complement strand
GGATAGTAACATTGGGACTCTTTGGGACACCTGATTAAGAAACACTGAACATTTATGGTAGGTCGAACAAATATCAAAGAACTAAAGGAGCCATTTTTAAATGGGCCTCGAATTGTGAAGTTGACAGAACCTTAAAATCATCGTCTTCAATGTAGGCCTATTTATATTTAAAAACAAAATACCTTTGGATGGATAACATACCTTTGATAAACTCCTTGCCACTTGGTTGTTCTCTGGATGGTCACTGAGGGCCGACATGGGCTCCAGGATGTTGAAGGGAACAAATCCTATCTGGTCGAAGCGGTTGCGACACTTCCACCACCTCTTAGAGGACTCAACGACCTGCAGAATGATCAGATTAAATACCTAGCTTTGGTGTCAGCCTTAAGAGGGCACGCTACTCATGCATTTATTTTTGGCAGGATAATTTTGGGGTAGACTACTTGGGAAACTGATGCTACTGAACACAACACCATCCCACCACAACCTACACTATAATGGGATCAAACGTACCTCTAAGGTCTCTCCTTGGAGCACTGAGAGCTCACTACTGTTTCGTGCCACAAAGTCGTAACTGCAGTTGAACATTCTTTCGCCCTCTGGTGGTAGTGTGCTGCCATCTCTGTTGGATCGTCGCACATAGAGTCAAGACCAAGTGTGTTCATTGGGAAGTCTTGATGCGTCACTATAGATTTGGACTTACAACTCATCGCTTTGCTGTGGACCAGAAGAAGGCCTTTCTGACGTTTGCAAAGAAGGTTCCTGGGCACAGCATTTAGACATTTGGTAAATACATTTCCGGCCTCTGTCAATGAGTGCCTTATTCTGTCATCCTTCACCAATCTATATGGTCATCATATCCTACATGTAAATATAGCCATTTTGCAGACGATTTTCACCCCAAAGCGACTCCCAGTACAGGCCGCAGAGAACAATGAATGCGTCTAAAGGAACACTACAAAAGAATGGGTTGCATGACAACGTTTCTAAGAAAACATAACAGCAGAGAGTTCAGAGAAGTGTCACATGATTTGGTGCACATTCCAAGATGCCAAGTTGGTGCTTTTTAACCGTTATAATATGAATAATAACAACTGGTTGCTGGCTTATTCAGAAAATCTGGTCAAAAAGTACCACAATGGATGATGAATTTATTTTATGGAACTTCCGATCACATAATTGAAACGTTCCTATACCAAACGAGTGCTATGACAGATAAATGTCGATAATTGGCAGTACCTCCACGGCCCTCTTCGCACTGGATGCATCCTCTCTGTGTTGCACCTCAACCGGGTCGTCCCAAGGCTGACTGTCTGGGTTACCTGGTTCCCACCCATCCAGGAACACAGGGGTGTAGGGAGGGACAGACACCCCAAGCTGGGAACTGGCAGCAGGGGCAGAGGCAGCTCATGGGAACAGATAGTATAAGAACGATATAATGATAATCCTCCCTTTCAGTTACATGGTACTCTTGGAAGTACAAATGCAAAATGAGCAAAATGTTAAACACTATTGATATTACCTGGCCTTCCTGTGTCAAACAAATGCCTGCATTCCGATGAACCCCCGACGCCTCGTGTAAATGGCCTCTTACAGAGACATCTGTTACCCCCTATGGTTTCTCGTTTGTAGCTTTAGAATGTATATTCTGTAGGCTTCAAGTTAGACATTAAGTTAACAAATCCATACCCCGGTTAAAATCAGACACTACCAGCTTTAGGATTATGACTGTATATGCAACAGACAAATAAAGTGCCACACTCTTACAAATGCTTATTTTACTGTTTAAATGAATATTGCTTTCTCAGGACTCCTCTTTTAAACACATGTGGTAGGTCATGGTGATTTAAGATCAGGTTAATAAACAAGGCAATGAATGGATTCTAATCAAGGACCTCACTTCATATAACAGTAATGCATAATATATAACTCTTTTGTACGTAATGCTTGAATGTATGAATGTATGTATCCACTTGGGCAGGAAGATAAATGTTGATGGGGAATTGGAAGGGCCTGTAGAGCATCGTGAATGTCCAAGGACCACTTAGGGGAGGCCACACAATTAGAATATAACACGGAGCTTCGAGACAGTTTGCGAGTTCTTTGCAAACCTACTCAGGTGATGTTGTTACTCTCTGCAGTGGCAATAAAGCCTTGATCATTCAACCCTAGTCCGTCTCGACCTCCCGTAATTTATTAGAGTGTTAGACCGTGGGTTTTATCCACGACTATATCTAGGTAATTAGGAGGCTATGTAAGCCATAAGGAGGGTCGATAATTAGCACACTAAGAAGTTAGACGAGATAGATACTAGATAGCTAAGAAGCTAGATCATTGGGTCGTTAGAACACTTAGTAGTTTAGACTTTAGCTAGCTATATAGCTACCATGGTGAAGTCCAGTTTGGTCCTAGTGAATTCCAGAGATCTTTCTCCTCCTGGGTCAGGTGTTTCTGTAGCAGTGACACGGCTCCACTGGTCAGGGCAGGACTGACCACAGAGGCCCCCAGCTCTGGCCCTCCGGTGGTTTTGACCAACTGTGAGGGAGAGAAAACCACCACAGTCAGTCAGTCAGTCAGTCAAACAGTCCGTCAGAGGAATCGGTCAGAAAAGTCAAGTCGATTTACCAGATCCAGGGGAACGAAGACGTGATGCAGCAGTCCTGGGGAGTTGGGTTCTGTGATGAAAGGTTTGAGACGGTCCTGAATGAACCAGAAATAAGTCAGTTGAGATGGGAGGATCTGACTTGATTTGTTCAACTTCAAATGATTAACCAACATTTATTTTTCCAGAATGGGATGTTTGGTGCTCACCAGAAGGCTGAATGAATACTTGATTTTCTGGAAGATGCCCACAAATTCCTCCTCGATTGGCGGGCAAGCTTTCATGGTCAGCACATTTTCTGCAAAACAAAGAGTCTGAATAACCACATTGTGCACTTAAATAAAACAGTTTTTTTTTTTTAAAGTTAAGGCTAAATAAGCCAAAAAGTTGTTAATTAATTAAAACATACTGAATAACCTGAAATGGTAACCCTTCAACCTTACCTACAACAACGCAAACCTGCAACACACCCAAGCAACTTTAGCTCCAACACAAAAAATGAAGGACATTAATGGTCAGAATCTAAAGACTGTACCTATAATGATCTTCTATGCATCATTCAACAGACGCTTTAAGTGGGGGTAATTCCCCTCTTTAATGATCATCATCTCACCGTCTTCGTCTTCCTTCTTGCTCTTCCTGCTGCGTTTCTTCCTCTTTCTCCGCTGGTTGAGGATGCCCTGGGCGTCTGCCGCCTGCTGCAGGCGGCCCATGAAGCGCTCCACGTCGTCAAAGCAGTGGTTCAACATGTCCTAGACACCCAATGAACACAAACGCATACAATGCTGTTGAGAATTTTTTGGGTTACAAAGTACAGTAACCAAATAGTGTCTGATTAATTAATTAATTTCTTAATGGCTATTTTGTCCAGGTAATTTTAACCGATATGAAAGTTTAACTAATCTCCAGTGGTGGTAGTAGTAGTAGTTATTATATTTAAGAATGATGAGGGACCATGAATAGCAGACCAAATTAGCAGCCAGCTCACAGAGATATGAAATCTTTGACGGACAGACCGAGTGATGCAACAGTACCACAGAGGTTTATCTCTGTGACTCTTTGCTTGTTTCTGGTTTGCTACTGTCTCTACATATGCCTGTTAATGGTTACTGTGTGCATTGTTTGATGTGTATTGTGGTTGAGGAAGGAACTTGTGCATCATATGTGATGTTAGTAAACAGAGCCTACACATTCTGCACTGAATATTATCTCAGATTAAGCTTATAATTTATAGCAGGACTTCTAGGGGGAGACAACACAGAGTTTCGATAACCAGAATTGGCAAGGGGTGGAGCTAGAACTTATTCCCAGTTTCATCACACAGATATTCTACCAAAAAAAACTAATTTGTGCGAGTGGATGAGGCTTTGAAAGCGGTATTTAATATACACATACACTCTTGGAATGGCCAGTCTACACGGTGGGGATTCGAAACCTTTACGGACACGTTTTTACAGTTTACTACAGCTGAGTTTGTTTTCATCAATAACATGCTGCCAGATTCCCGCAAGATTCCCACAAGTATGAAGCTAAATAAAGCAAAACTTTCTAATTCCCTTTGGGTCTCACAAAGCTTTATACAAAATGGGTATCTTTCTAATAGCTACCCAGTTCAAGCTAGTTTGACGTGGGTTTTGAGAATGTTTGACAACGTTCCTCCTACCTGCTCCTATGGTACTTAATGTGTACATTTTTTCTAAAACCACTCTTATGAATGTGCATAGCAAGTTTCCTTGCTAAAACAGGGTTTTACTTACCCTAAAGTTTAATCTGTGGGAGTAAACTATGGTAAATACCCCCCAATTCTGGTTGTGTGCCAATAAGGTATCCCTCATCTCCTCTCTTATGTCAGAGTGCCGAACGTCCCTTAGTCAAGACTGGTCAGTTCTGAATCATATAGCAGCTACCGTATCATCAAAGATGAATCAAGAGCATGACAATTTTGTTACTTATTTTGTTTGGCATACTGTAGGTTGCTCTAATCTAGTTGCAAGCAGGATAAAAATCAGCTTGCCAATAATAGTGATGAATAGAACACAATCAACAACAATCCAAAGTGTTATTTAGTTTTGTAACCATCTCTGGGTTATCTTGTGTTACGTGCGTTATGCCTACGTACCACCTCTCTTTGTGGATTCACAGAAGATGACTGGGGCTCCAACGTTCCGCTATTCACTGAACAAGAAGAGGACAGAGGTCAGTGAAACACTCTGTCGATGTTAATCCTACACATGCTCACTCAATAAAACCTCCCAACTTTATTATTTAGCAGATGCTGGGATACAAAAGCAGGTTGGGGTTGGTTTCTCTCTCCCTCACTCACTCCCTCACTCGCACACGCACACGCACACGCACACACAGACACAGACACAGACACAGACACAGACACGCGCACACACACACACACACACACACACACACACACACACACACACACACACACACACACACACACACACACACACACACACACACACAAGAAAGGTCCCACTCAGCCAGAAGGCTCAGACAGTAACCCTGGGTACGTACCCTGGCTGTAGGCCATGGAGCCCATTGGAAGGCTGTCTGCAGGAGGCTGTTCTCCGTGAGTGATCATGACCCGCACCCCCGAAGGCTTCCCCGCGACCAGGGGAGGGGACTTGGTAGACATCTAGTTTTTGTGCTGTGTGTGCGTGTTTGTGTGGGGGGTGTTTTTGTTTGTGTATGTGCCAGGGTGTTTATATCATTGATGTGTATGTTTGAGTGCATGAGCATTCATTTACGTGAACATGTAGGCAAATAGTAGGAGACATAAACCAATACATCAAGAGAAGGGGATAAATATAGAATAATACAAACAGAAAATAATGATATTTCAAGGCCTTGGTAGCTTTTGTTTGGATATTTGCTTGGTAATTATTTGCACACAGAAAAAGCAGAATCTCTGCAAGTACTTCTTGTCCGATTTGGGTATAGTATAATAATCTCCCAGTGCACATTAACAATGATTTGGTTCTTTGTCAAGGTGTGTCGTGGAGATTTGGAGATTTAAAGATTGAGCGACGTTTGTGAATGCCTACATCTGTGGAAATTGTGAGTCATTAGAGGCCGGCAAACCTTCCGCTCTTCATTCGATCATTAACATGGCATTATGTGGCAACAGGCCACCTGTCATTCAATAACGACCTGCTGAGTTGTGTGTGTATAGTTGGTGGATTGTTTCTATCAGGTAAATATCCCACGCTCTCTGTACAACGAATCTAACAACAACAAAAGCAACAATGTAGATGGAACAGCTGACAACAGCCGACAGTAATCTGTCTTTTTAGCTCTCTGTCCGTCCCTCACTCTCTCTCTCTGATTTCTTTCGGAAAAATGACAAATTAGGACAAAACGTTTTACCATAAAGTGGCTAGCAAAGTAGGTGTTTACCAAGACTGTATTGCTTAAACATTCTAGATTTTACATTAAATTAAATTTGAGACTTTTATTGTAACTATTTTGAATGCGTTTCTAATGTTCTTATAACGTATTTCTTCGGCATTTTGTCTTAAATTATTTGAATTTTTCATGAATAGCACTTTGAATTACCGTGTTGCTGAAATGTGCTATACAAATACTTGCCTTGCCTAGTAGCCTACCATTAAAGACACAAACACCTTACAATTCTCTCTCTCTCTCTCTCTCTCTCTCTCTCTCTCTCTCTCTCTCTCTCTCTCTCTCTCTCTCTCTCTCTCTCTCTCTCTCTCTCTCTCTCTCTCTCTCTCTCTCTCTATATGATATAGAATAGAAGACCCATCACTATACCTTTCCCCGCCGTTTGAGTGTTTAAGTTAATACGCTGGGAGAGCCACCAATCCTTCCGCTGTTGTCCTCGGTGTGCATTGAGCTTAGCTGCGTCAGTGATGTCGCACCTTTTTCAGATATGCAGGAACGAGAAAAACAAGTCCATGCTCCGGCAAACCGCGCGTGGCTTTCAATCTCTTCTGGCAACGAAGACACCCGGTCGATGGTGTGAGTGTGACTGTGACTGTGACTGTGAGCGTGAGCGTGTGCGTGTGCGTGTGTGTGTGATTCTCTCTGAAAACTATCTCCCAACCTTACACTCTCGCACATTCTACAATCTACATTATTTCTCCTCTGCGCATCAACATCAATCTTTAGAGACACGGTCAAACCTGAACACTGGCGGGTAGAGATTGCCTTCTGGGCCATAGTCCTACTAGCCTAGGCAAACTATACCATGTTTGTGAGTACAGATCGCAGTGAGGCGATCTCTTCATTGGCCTTGGAGCCGTTCGGACCTCAAAGATTTTGTTCTTGGAATCAACGCAAAGGATCCTGGCGTTGCCAATATTTCCGAGGGAACCATGCCAACATGTTTCTAAAGACTTTTATTTAAAAGTCGACTTAAATATAAGTTAAGTCTAGATTTTGGCAGATCTTTGAGCCTACTATTGTAATATTTTGGATAGTGAGAACATATATTTTATACTGTGCACAATGAGATAGCTGTAGCCTACACCATAACAATATTGAACAATTAATAAAGGTCCCATGGCATGCTAATTTATGGATGCTTTAATATAGATATTAGTAGGCCCCAAACACAGTATTTGAAGACGTTCCCGAAATTCAGCCGTGGTGCAGAATTACAGCCAGCCACTACAAGCGATTCGCACATTGAGCTTTCCCCAAATTCGCCGTTTCGGTGTCTGTAGCTTTAATGCAAATGAGGAGGAGAGAGGCGGGTCAAGGAGGAGGGTGGGGGTGTGGCCCTGAGCAGGTTGCAGTCACGGTAACATGCGCTCTGTTTACAGGGGATGTAACGCAGTGGCGAAGCGCACACAGCCTTTAGCCGGGTTCTGTAAATATTCTAGAAGACACGGGAGTCCTGGAGCTCTATATCTAAATAATATCATATTATACATAGATATCAAAATCATATAATATATATTATCACGGCCAAAAGCTGTGTGAACCACCAGACGATATTATGAATCTCAATCGACCCCGCCGACGTCTCTGGTTGTTCCACGTCCACATCAATCTGAAGTAGACTGAACCACGACATGGGGGAGAAAGCGATTGTTGCCCGCGATTGTTGACCACGGTTGTCTGCCGCCGGAGCCTCGCTGCAGAGGGAGTGGTCAGCGCTTAGGCACCTCCGCATCCTGCAGCGCCGAGGCGGTGGTCCCTCGGCAGCGGGAAGCGGGGCTCAAGCGGGAGACATTCGCCGCCAACAATTCCTTTCTCCTCCATGTCGTGGTTCATGTAGGCTACTTCAGGGACTCAAAGCCATAGTCACTTTCCCCCAATTCCTTCTCAACCATGGCTGAGATAACCCCCACTATGAGTCTCGTTGTGGAAACACCAGAGACGAGTCCGACGTGTTATGCGCAATAACACCAACAGCAGAACGGTTATCCAAATAACAAGGAAGTGTACAACACTTGCGTTACAGTCCTAGAGCTCTATATCTAATAATATCATATAATACATAGATATCTATAATTCATATGATCACGGCCAAAAGCTGTTTGCGCCTCCAGACGATATTATGAATCACAAACAACTTTGTCGGGTTCTCCGACGTCTCTGGGTCTTCCACTTCCACATCAATCTGAAGTAGACTGAACCGCGCGCTGCCGGCTGCCGGATGCCCGCTGCCCGCTGCCGGCTGCCCGCTGCCGGCTGCCCGCTGCCCGCTGCCGGTTGCCGGTTGCCCGCTGCCGGCTGCCCGCTGCCGGCTGCCCGCTGCGGCAAGCAGCATGTCGCAGATCATGTATTTCAGGGAGTCAAAGCCAAAGTTCCTCTCCCCCAATTTCTTCTCAACCATGGCTGAGATAACCCCAACTACAGTCTCGTTGTGGAAACACAAGAGACGTCATAGAACCGACGTGTTATGCGCCATAACACCAACAGCAAAGACTTGAGTTACAGTGTGTTCAATCACACTGTGAGAAAGAGGTATTGAACCCCGAACTCACATGCGGGATGCGACGCAGCCAAGGAGTGAACTTTTGGAAGCAGGAGGAGGCTCAGAGAGTTTGAAGGTCCCATGACATGCCAACAGGTGTGGGTTGATTAGCCATTACAAGCCATTTTGGAAATCTGTCCCTTATGACATCACAGGTGGGCGTGTCCACCTGTGATGTCATAAGGATATGTGTGACGGTCGTCTCGTCACGCTAATAAAAACAAATAAACCGCTAATAAAAACTAATAAATCCAGACAAAAAGTGTTTTTTTTTTTTTTTTTGAGCATTCACGTGTAGGCTAGTATATAGGCCTACCTAAACAATTATTCACCTCAGGCTCCGTGATTAGTGGGGAATTATATTCCCCACTATTCCCTTTTAGTATATACTACAAGTGAACACTCCAAAAATAAACAAGAGAACCCTTTTTTCTGGGATTTATTTGTTTTTATTAGCGCGAGTTGGAGATCTCAATCATGGGATATTGCCCAATATCCCGGGATAGCAAACCAATCAAATTGTGCCATCTTAGGAGGTTCACGAAAATCAAATACACACTGAAAGATAATCAAACAATAGTCACACCGCCGCACCCATACGACCAAACCCTTGTGTTAGATTAATTCAATTTTCTTCAATCACTTTTTTTAATTCTGAGCGACACTCCTCGTTATCTTATTTCTGAACTTCAGTTAGGTTAAACATATTTTTGACACTTAAAAAGCTATCTCAATAGGCCAATATTCATAAAATAATCACAAATATAAACAACAACATACATTACTCGTTGATCTTGAGGCTGGCTGTGAAGAGTGCGCCCTCTTGTGCATTGGTTCTGAAATTACATGGCGCCCAAAAATAAAATGTTTAAGTGGTTACAGAAAGGTAACGGAAAGTTGGGATGAACACTGTTACGCTCCTGGAGAGCGTGGATTATTTCTCCCCCCAAATGAGCTAGATCGAAGATAACAAAAACTGTATTTATTAATTAAATGGTAGCATGTGGAAAGGCTTATAATAGCATTTCAACATTTCCATATAATATAATAGTCTTACGTTTCACTGAATATATTTACATTTCCACCAATATTATGTTTTACATTGTGACTATTCAATGTAATTGTTATGCATGTTTACTCTTATTATATCGTATGTTTTGTGGTAGGCTATCTTGAATCTACTTTTTATTATTTTTCTGTGTTGATTTACGTCTACATCGCCCATAAAGCCCATTAAAACTCGAACATTGGAGAGAGAGAGAGAGAGAGAGAGAGAGAGAGAGAGAGAGAGAGAGAGAGAGAGAGAGAGAGAGAGAGAGAGAGAGAGAGAGAGAGAGAGAGAGAGAGAGAGAGAGAGAGAGAGAGAGAGAGAGGGGGGGGGGGGGGGGGGGGGGGGGGGGGGGGGAGAGGCAGAGGGAGAGGGAGCAGGAATTTAAGACAAGTTGTTGGGACCTGGAAAAAGTTTCCTGAGCTCAAGGCTATCCTGACCAATGCATCATTACACAATATAAAAGTCTTACACTCTAGGCCTACATACACATTAACATTTGTATCATATTGTATTTATAGCCGACTTTCATAAATGAGCAGGGCTATTATCATTTTTATTATTATATTGTTATTATTGCTACTTATATAAATAATATACAGCATATAAAGTTTACAATTAATAAACATACTAATATGATTTTGCAATGTATGCTCAATAAATATTTTTCATGCCAATCCACCCTTTCGAATCTTGAATCTCAAGAGAGGGACCGCTTTCTCGACCGCCCGTTGCTGTTGTAGAATATAGAGGCAAGGCGGGGCGTAAAAGTTTTGGTTAGCGTCCTCTCCTCTCCATGTGCTAACTTCATGATTTGAGCGTGACTTGTGACAGCTGTGCGAACCTCCTTGACAGCAACATGTCTTAGGAACGAACAAAACAAACGTAGCCTTTGTTACAGTCCAAAATCGGTTTAAGGTATTTAAAGCAAAAAGTAGCTACGCGTAGCGGAGGGGGCGGGGAAGACAATATCTGAACACACTTTACTGGCACGCGTTTCCACAGCACTCGCAGCATGGTAAGTAAACCCCCGCTGCAACCCTTTTTCCAACAACTAGCCTACATCTCTTATCTTAACGGTCTGTAGGCCTACTGTCATTGTTCTACATTACTGGAGTTGTCTGCATAGAAACAAACACGCGCTACGACGCCGTTGAGCAGTAGGCCTACCGTGCACATCGGGGTGGTCTGCAATAATAAAAGTAAAGCAAACCTTTTTTAAGTGCAATACAGTGTGGCCTATTATATTCAGGGATGCACTGTTGGATTGTTTTCCAATTTTATAAATGCCGTTTCAGGAGGAAAAATGTGGTCCAAGCAACGTAAAATACCATCGTATTCAAGCTTTAGCGTTTGTTAGTCATAATTTAAACACGCAACATCCACATGCTGCATCATTTTAATCATGGATACACAATTAATGCATCCACGTGGGATACTTCATGGATATAAATGGTGGTTCAATCTTTCGAACTAATACAAATTTCAAACTATTCTATTCATCATCTTATTTATTTATAATCATTATAACTAATATTTTCATTATAGATCCGTTTTGATAGAGCCGTTTTTAAGAATTCCCTAAAAAATGCTTACACGTAATATTTCGAATTGTTATAATTTTTTTTGCCAAAAGGTGGCATTGGTGAACTGGATTGAAATGGGTTCAAAAAAGGAAACATTAGAAAAAACAAAAAAAGTTGCTTCGATTCCCTTGAGGAGCTTAGCTGAACAACGTTCTTACTCAGTGACCTTGACTCCAGCGTTGACACCGTAATATCTTGATAACCAGAAATAAGTAAATATGTTCACTGTAACACTATAGGTCTACATGTCTCTCAAATAGATTTACCACACAAATTGCATGTGTCGGCTCTATTTTCGCAAAGATGATTTTGATCCACAGGTAACCATTACTGTTCTATTTATGTTTTCCTCTCCCCGTGCCAGGAAAAATATCTCCCTATCCATACATTTCAGAGCATATATATATGCATGCGCACGCTTTTGGCAAAAGACGGACGCACACACAGAGCAAACATTGTGCAATGTTAAACATGATGCAAATTTGTTGAGAAGTACATCCAAGCCAGGTGGAACAATGTGCTTGGATTTGCCACAACATGTGATGGAAAGAGCCTTGATAATCATTTGTACAGTCAACATACATAATACGAACCACCCACAAAGATCTCAGCCTCTAGTTCATTCCTCTTTACAATGGAGGGTATGCTGGATTTGAGAGGTGTTTACATCTCAAAATACCCTGCCAACTGTTGTTATTATTACAGTCCCCAAGGTTAAACAACAGGGGGGGGGGGGGATTTTATCTACTGCTGTAGCACTCCTCTCTGAAATGTCCTAGGTGTTATCCCCAAAAATGTAACTTACCTCTAGTCGTATTTGAGCAACAAGCATAACCCCTATCTGCCCCATAATGACGCGTATCTGAATTCACTGCTAAATGACGATGGACAGCAAAATGGTAAATGTACTACCAACGTTGTATTGTCAACAGATGTTGACAATACTGTTCAGGCTGTTTCTGTCTTGAACTGTGCGGCTGTGAAACCAGCAGATGAAAGAAAAGCGCAGGAGACTCTCGGTAAAGATTGATAAAAACGACAAGGCGGGAGGTGTGCAACACCTCCCGCCCGTACATCATCTCTGTCTATTTTTACACTCACCGAACCACGATTATGGAGTGCTTGTTGTAGAGTTTGTTCTACAGTTGTAAAACTGTGCGTGAACATTATTGAACAGCAACATGCTAGAGGATTGCTTGGCGTACTCAACGGTGTAATCCGATACCAACTTGTTTGAACATGTGACCCTAATTTGGTCCTGTCCGGCACAACTGGTAGTGCATGGTTGGTTATGGTCCAGGTTATGGGGACTTCCCAAATGACTACCTGGATTTTGGGGGTGTCTTGAAGGAAAGGATCTTTATTTTGGTTATTTAGAGCACTTCCACTTTCATCAAAATGGATTTCAGAGACAAGTTGGTATGGAACAAGTTAGACACGTTACTCAATTACACCTACAGGAATGGCTCAGACCCAGAGCCTATAGGACCCCCTTTAGCCACTAGACCAGCCTGTACTAAATGGTCAGTGCTGGGAACCAAGAGACAAGGAGATTGATGCGTGTCAGAAAGTGAAAGTGTTCTGTATCGCTTCGAGTTGCCATCGGGGATGCGATCGGTCAATCCTTGCAGTTTTCACTATGCATGGTATAGGCATGTTCCCTCTGCAAGTTTTGGCCGATAAATAATGAAGAGGTTTTGGAGAGTCTGCATCAGTGTCCTCCCAAGCTGGCTAGATTTTCAACGGCTGCCCTACCGGCATTGCACATCTAAGTCTGAGTCTGTCAGAGTGATATTCGTCCTGACATGATTCTTGATATGCATCGTCCATTTATTTTCTTTCTATTTTTTTTTTTGTTACTCCCATCCCCATGTTTATTCTGGGTCACAGAATACCTACTACTCATTCTCCTCCCAACACACAGCCACCCATAATGAACATTAGCTATTCTCGTAGGGTCTTTATTCACAATAAAAGGTGGGAGTAGGAGCATGTTGGTTGTGGTTGCTTTAGCATTAACAAGCTGAAAACCCTGCTAGTTGTCTTGGAAACTAAAGAGCGCTTGGGAAGTGTGGGAGAGTGTGTGGGTGGGTGGGATACGGTTTCCTGTCATGTGATCGACTGTCAGTACTATATCGACATCTTGGACTATAAATAGAATAGAGTAAGAATATAGGAGTCAAAAAAGGACATTTTGAACACATGGAGAAGACAGTTCATATGACCCTTCTCATATGAATTTTGATCCTTGAATTTAACCTCCATTTTACAGTCAGAATTGAATCACATCTTACCAGAATGAGAGATATTAATTATTAAAATATTTAACCATTTGTGAAATGTTTTTTCTTTTCTATCAGTTTCTGTAACCGTGTGTCTGAAGGTGATCTAACCCTATTCGGGTAACACCACATTAGCACCACCCCCACCACCGACCAACCGTAACCCAAACATCCCTTTTTGGAGAAGCCCCCCCCCCCCCCCCCCCCCCCCCCTAGCTCTCTCTTTCTTTAAGGGCTCCCCTCCACGTGTGTGTGTGTGTGTGTGTGTGTGTGTGTGTGTGTGTGTGTGTGTGTGTGTGTGTGTGTGTGTGTGTGTGTGTGTGTGTGTGTGCGCGTTATCAGGCTCTCTCTCTGGGCCTGGAGGTTGGTCTCTGTACTTGGACAAAGTCACAGACTTGGCTCAGACTTTTTCCACCTCCCTTTTGACCCGTGTCATGCCACGTATCTGCACTGGTCCTATGCAATCATAGACCTATTTTCACCCCTAAGTTTGTTGACAGGTTTTGCTGCTAGTTGGATGAGCTTCTCCTCAGTTCCTACCACATCATCCAGTAGGCACCCGCCCCTCTCCGGCCCCCATGTGGAACAGATCTCCTGTGTTTATTTATGAAATGGGAACGGCAATACGTCATGCCGTTACGTTTCACATGGGGTCTTTGGTAGGCTAGCATGAATAGAATATGAATGCTGATTTACCCACAAAGAAAATAGACATTCTGAAACCCTCCCTTCCTGGCTCCCTTTGAGACATTTTCCCATAGGCTTAAGTTAACGTATTTGTTTTTTTTCTTTTACAACCCCCACTGAGGCACATGTAGAATGATCAGCTAAGGGTTAGTCTCACAGATCATAAGGATTTGGTAAGGGTAAATATCAGCAGGAAGGTGACCTCACTACTGCTTATCCTATCAGCAACATGGTGTACAATAACATGTTTCACGAGAGAAGCACAATGACTTGAATCAGACTTCTGAAGTCTGATTCAAGTCATTGTGCTTCATTGATGAAATGGACGCAACTGATTTTTATTTATTTTTTTACGTACTAGTGTGTAGTATATATTTCATATTGGAATCGTCCTGCAAGGCCACTGTGATAAGTACAGGCATTTATTTAACAGAGCAGTTTTTGGCATCGGTTTTTTCTATTAAAACAACCTAGTTTTGGTGGCCACTGATTTACCTGCTTATGACCCCAGATCTTAAGTCTTTATTTGCCCACACAGTAGAGACAGAATTTATGTTGCATAGAGAGGAAATTAGATTTCCTTCTTTTCCTTCAATGATTGAACAGGTGATGCCTATTTTCCCACTGGGCTACGTGGCTAAGCAGGTGACCAATGACAGATGTTGCTGCTGAACGAAGCTATGGCGTTCTGGAATTTGAGGAAGAACAGACTACACACAACAGTATTTAGTTTAGAGAGTTTATAGAGTTTATAAGCTGACTTTGAGATGTATATTAAAGATTATACATATTAGAGATTTCACCGGTGGAGGCATGAATCTGTATGGTAAGAGGGTTATATATGTAGTCGAATAGTAACTTTTTGGCGCTTGTGGATTTGAAGATGACAACTGCCACAACGCCAATCAGCGTTCACTCAATAATATAATATCATACAATATATAGGTATCTATATCATATAATATCACGGCCAAAAGCTGTCACCTCCAGATGATATTATGAATTAAAGTCTGCGTTGGGTTCACGGACGTCTCTGGTACTTCCACAACAAGTAAAGACTTGTAGTGGGGGTTATCTCGGCCAGAGTCCTGCAAGGGTTCGGGTACCCGAAGGGTGACCTGAGAATTGAAACGGGTGAAAAATAATACTGTGTCGAACACGGGTGCGCGCAGGTAGGACGCATGAACAGCGTGGGTCGGTCGCGGGTTTTACGATTGGGAGCGAGCCTTCTCCGGTGCTGGATATGTTATACAGAAGCGGAGTCAACTAAAACCGTCCACATTGGACGATGTGCACAGCAATCGTGGGGGAAGAAACGTTGGGTTTGACTCTCTGAAATCCAGATGTACCGCGATTTCAGATTGATGTGGAAGGACCAGAAACGTCGGAGAACCCGACGGAGTCGTTTATTCATAATATTATGCAGAGGCACACACAACTTTCGGCTGTGATATTATATACTATATTATAGATGTCTATGTATTATATTATATCATTTAGATGTAGAGCTCCAGGTCTCCCGCTGGAGCTCCCGGAGTGTTCTAGAATATCATGTAGAACAAGGCCAAGAGCTGTGTGCGCCCGATAATATTATGAATAAACGACTGCGCCTCTGGTACTACATCATTGCTTCTTTAGCGCTCGTGTTATCTATCGGTTACACGGTATCGCAAAATCCATACCGTAGCGCAAATTCTCTATACCGGTGTACTATCTATATATCGTTTAAACCATGCACCCCAAGGTCCCAACCACTGGCACTGATCTGTAATGTGCTTGTAGTTTTTTAGCCCCCCCCTTACACTTCCTGCTTTAAGTGATGCAAAAATCTTCATTTTACGTCATTTAAAGGAAGAAGTGATAGAGGTACATACGGATCTCTCCCGTCTCAGGGGAAAATTAGGGAATGATGCAAGACCATTCAAAAATATGACTGGGTTTCTGACGATAGAAAGCTTAATGCAAATGGATGAGGTGTCCCTTTAATATCCCCTTTGTTTGACATTTTGCTAGCAAGATATTTGGTAGGTATTTAAATAATAAGTCCCTCTATTTGTGGTTATTTTATGTTTTCAGATTCTGTTTGCCTTCACTTTAATTAATAATAATCTCAGTACAATTCACTTCATTTCACTTAGTTTTTTTCTTGCGTGTCCCATGTCCTTTTCACCCTCTTCTTAATGCTCCCCTAATTGATCTATGCATTGAATGAAAGAATCGGCATGATAACGAAGGGGAAAAACCAACCAAACCCTACCAATCAAACCAAGCCTTCCTCTCGGTGCGTTCCAGGCAGAGAAGCCTCCACTGCCCACCGACGACGCGGAGGAGAGCCACTGGTTGGACGAGGGCCAGGTGGAGACCCAGTTTGGGCCGAGCCAGGTGGCTGGTGGCGGGGCTGAGGGGCAGGACCGTCCAGCCTGGGACTCCAAGCTGCAGTATGTCCTGGCCCAGGTGGGCTTCAGCGTAGGCCTGGGGAACGTCTGGAGGTTCCCTTACCTGTGTCACCAGAATGGAGGAGGTGTGCAGTTTTATTTCTTTAAATTGTTATTCTTTAATTGAATCCCCTTTTTTTAAAAAAGCCTTTGAGCCCACTGTTTCTGGAATTTGAACACTGAGTTTATAAATCATATGTTTTGGGTTGAGAATTCTCAGAAAGAGGAGGGCGTGTCATCCCCATGGTTACAACCTTTAGCACTGTTAACTTGTGTATGAGCGTTATAAAGAGCGATGTTGTGTAAGAAATACGCCACACACCGTAGCGATGTACTGCAAGTATCCGGGAATCCTATCCCTCACTCGGAAGCAAACATTAAATACATCGCTGCTCAGACGGAGCTTCACCATCAACCAACACCTATCGTTAAACTACAAGTGCCTCTTGGACGCCGCGATCAACCACTGCCTACAGACCTCCAGATGTCCGCACTTCCGCATAGATGGCGACATTGACGATCATATAAGACAAATTACAATGTTTAAATCAAAGAAAAACTATTTTGGGTTTACTGGCATTTTCTCTTTAAGACTCTCTTTAAGTTATGTGAGCATAAGAATATCCTCTTTGGTGGATGCTTTTATCCTCCAATTTTCTTTTCTTCTTCAGGTCAGAATGATGGGTTTGTAAAAAGGACCTCAGTGTTTCAGCCAACCGCCCTGTATTGTGGGTTTTCTGCAGGGGCGTTCATGGTGCTGTACGTGATTCTGCTGGTGGTGATTGGCGTTCCCCTCTTCTTCATGGAGCTTGCGGCGGGCCAGTGCATCCGGCAGGGCAGCATCGGTGTGTG
Organism: Gadus morhua; assembly: GCF_902167405.1. Taxonomy (NCBI): domain Eukaryota; kingdom Metazoa; phylum Chordata; class Actinopteri; order Gadiformes; family Gadidae; genus Gadus; species Gadus morhua. The sequence goes on along the minus strand of NC_044049.1, from coordinate 12,469,441 downwards.
GAAGCACATCTCCCCCAAGCTGGCGGGCATCGGATACTCCAGCTGCTTG
>NC_044049.1:12444392-12464392 GCF_902167405.1 Gadus morhua | reverse complement strand
ATAGTCACAGCTCATCTTAAGCATCTCCTGTCTCCTGGTAGCCACGGTAATGCCCATCTTGTGCTGGGTAATTAGCTCTGATGGCCTGGACAACACAGGAAGCCGATACTGTCTAAGAAAGAAAGAGAACAACATTAGCAAAGCATGATAAATTATGCCTTCAGTAGCTTATTTACAAGGACTTCAAGCTAAAGTAACGTTGCCTATGCTCTGCCAATAAGATCGGCTACTTTCGGATAACTACATTGTCACGTTCCCCGGGATTAAAACCTATTGTAGGCAATGTGTTAGTAAAAAAACAAACACTTACTCTATGGTCAGAAGTCGCTTTCTCCAGCGGGCTTTGGCTGGTGTTACCATTTCACTTTCTGGGTCTGGAAATATGTATCCAATACCCAACTGTTCAGATGAGGCGTAAAGCCTGGGTGAGAGGTTACACACATGGCCCCGTCCTCACCAGATTCAGCAATTTATTCTAGAAGAAACTGGCATTGCTGAAATTCGCTCCAGGACAGGGACTCTGTGTTAGTGTCTATAGGCGAATAGAGCAAACCGGCGCGCTCCGGCTCCTCGTCCTCGGCAACAGGCAAGGCTTGTTCAGCTGCAGCCGCAGCAGCCTCTTTCTCTATTTGTGTCAATTCTTCCTGGCTGTATTCTGGGTCATACTAATAGCCCTGAAAGTCTGAATCCAACAATAGATTTTCAAAATCCACTTTGGCTGTTTCATATTGCGAATATGTTCTCTAGCTAAGCGGTGAAGAAACATGGCATTGTGTTTATATCTCGTACGCGAGCTCCCGCCCCCCCTCATTCCTTATTGGTGGGCTCACAAATTTGCGGAAACAGTGGTTTGTAGTCCTTGGCCCTTCTAGCAGGCAAGCAAAGTTCTCCCGAGATGACATCGTCATCTCGGGAGAAACTTGGATCAGGAAAGCTGGTTCAAGGGAAGACTGGGTTAGACTGAGGGGGAAAAAAAACTTTTTTTATATATTACAATAGCGATTTTATAATGATGAAACGCCGGTTCTGAATGGCTGAAGTATCCCTTTAAGCACTTGTACATATTTATTTACCAACTAAATCACATTTCCAAAAAGCACAGTTCAAAAAAAAAAATAAAAAAAAAAACTCGCTCTAAGCCTACTGTATGAAAGCATTGGGATTGGTAGTTTATTTGGGGACGTCAGCCCTAAGAATAACACTGACGACAATCAAGGTCTGCCAGTCACTATCTTCAGCATCATTCATCCAGTCCTGCCAGACCCTCCTGGCACTAGGCTTCACAGATCATAGCAATCCTGCGTGTTCTGTCCCATCCTAATCGGTCAAATCACATGACTGCTTTACTTTGGGAATCTTGCATTTCTTGGAAAGTAAGATAGTCTCTAAATGCCTACATGACATGTCTTTCAGTTGCTCTGTACACAAAAGAATATATGTAAGAAGGGTTTAACCACATGGAGGAATCTTAAGAGAAATTCCCCAAGGATTAAAATTCCCTGTTGGGAAGAGATTTGACGATTGTAATCCGATGCCGACACACGTGGCCGGATTTATCTGAGCTAGGAAGAATGATGAAAAACAAGATGCAGTCACACAAGTCAAAACTTTTGAGCACTAGCATTACTAAAGTCCAACTGCTTTTACTAATTTCCTTTAATCTAAGCTGTTTTGATAATCACTTTATGAACTTGTTAACAAAATGGAATTATAAATAATGATTCTCCATGTGTAATATTTCATACTTAAAAGTCCCATGGCATGATAATCTCACTTTATGAGGTTTTCTAACATTAGAATGAGTTACCCTAGCCTGCCTATCGTCCCCCAGTGGCTTAAACTTGCGTTTGGTGTAAAACGAGCACTAGGTATCCTACTCGCCTTTGAAAAAATGGAAGCTCAGGTGAGCTGATTTGGAATGTGGCCCGATATGTCGTCACAAGGGGCCAAGCTACCTCCCCTTTCTGTGCCTTGCCCGCCCAGAGAATTCATAATATCGTCTGGAGGCGCACACAGCTTTTGACAGTGATAATATATATTATAGGATATAGATATCTATTTATAATATGATATCATTGAGACATAGAGCTCCAGGACGCCCGCCGGAGCACCCAGAGTGTTTACAGAACACGGCCAAAGGCTGTGTGTGCTTCGCCATTGCGATACATCCACTGTAAACAGAGTGCATGGTACCATGGCAGCAAGCTGCTCGGGGCCACACCCCCACCCTCCTCCTTGGCCCGCCTCTCTCCTCCTCATTTGCATTAAAGCTACAGACACCGAAACGGCACGTTTGGCGAAAGCTCAATGTGCGACTCGCTCATAGTGGCTGTAATTCTGCACCACAGCTGAATTTCGGGAACGTCTTCAAACACTGTGTTAGGGGTCCGACTAATATCTTTATTAAAGCATCCATAAAGTAGCATGTCATGTGACCTTTAAGATAACCTGGGTATGTCTGTTGTCAAAGCTGATCGATAGTGATATCATAATGTTATCTGTTATGTTATGTTAACTCAGAAATCCTACAAATAGAGAACAAATATTGTGCTTTTTTAACTCTGAAGGTCTCCCTACTACTAAATGTGCAATCACTCTTACTCAATCTTGCACGTTACAACTTTAACGCGACTATTGAACATCATCAATTAGCAATTATAAAGCCATCCCAACGTTTTCTTTAACCATGTCTTTTGCCCTCTTTCTTGCTCTTTGCTCTAGTCTCTAGCTGTGCTTTGGGCTTCCTGATTGGCTTGCTGTTCACTCAGCGTTCAGGGAACTACTTTGTGACGATGTTCGATGATTACTCCGCCACCTTGCCGCTTATCATCGTGGTGGTGTTTGAGACGTACAGCGTATCCTGGGTTTACGGAGCAGACCGGTGAGAGAAAAAAAATAGTTTGAACCTTAATTTAGTCAGTGACTCAAAAGTATGGCAGTTGATGCGCTTTAGCGTATCCCACCTGCTGATAATTGTTTTTTAATGGCAGGGCACATTCATGTTTATAACATGAGTCGGCTCATCTCATTTTACAGTCAAGTTACACTCTCATTAAAAATTAGAAACAATCCTTCACCAGGTTGATGATATTGGCAGGTTACAGCGACTTGACTAATGACAAGGAAGTTTGAGCAAAATACCTTGCAGGCTGTCTGATTTTGTCCCTTTATACTACATGAGGAATACATGCAAGAAGACTCATGTTTATATACTTCTCATAACTACCATTTTCTCCAGTTTCTTGGATGACATTGAAGTAATGCTGAAATGGCGCCCCCCGGTGGTGTACAAGTACCTGTGGAAGTACGTCTGTCTGCTGGCCATGGTGGGGCTGCTGGTGGCCAGTATTCTGCGCATGTTCTTCAAATGGCCCACGTACACCGCCTGGAATGAGAACACGGTAAGACGTCTGCTCACGAGATTACCTGTGCTCACAAAGTATTTATTTACCTTTTTATATCTTCTTCTGACAAATGCAAGTCCCTTTGGATAAAATAATCTGTTTTAATTTCACGGCCTAATTAACTAGTTTAAAATTATAAACATTATCAAAACATAATAAATTGGAATCCATTGCTGCGATCTATTTGATTTCCGACCTAACCGCACCAATTTCCTCCAACCACCAACCCCTCCTCTCTCACCCCCATCCCCCCCACCTCCCTCACAAACCCCTCCCATGTCCTCCACCAACCATCACCATCACCAACACAACTACCCCCACTGCCACCATGACCTAAACACCGCTCCAACCATCACCCAAACCACCACATCCATCATCCCGACCGCCCGTCTGCAGGCCTCGGAGGACAGCCTCAAGTACCCGGGCTGGGCGCTGGCCATGATCACCGTGCTCATAATCATCCCCACCCTGCCCGTACCCATCGGCTACGTTTACTCCACTCTGCGTAGCCGCGGCGCTTCCCGCCTCCGGCCCCAAGACGCGGCGGTTGCCGGCTGCGTGGCCATAGTCGGCCAGGATGGGCACCGTGAGATGTACACCAAGTGCAGCTCCATGGAGCGTCTGGACGCTGCGTTGGAGGAGGAGGAGGAGGAGGATGAGAAGCAGAGGGGCGTAGCAGCTTGCTCTAGGGTGGGGTTCTTGTCTGGCCGTAGTGAGGAGCACTACCAACTCCTCCCCCAGCAGGCAGAGCTGGAGATGGAGGAGGAGCAGGAGGAGGACACGGTGGTGTGACTGGTTCAGGAAACAGGAAGTAGTTGCTGAGTGTTGACACGAAGACTGAATTTCATCCAAATGGATGGCCGCGGATGGTTATCTGTAACTCCTCACTTGAGAGAGACTAGCTGTATTATTTGTTGTCATTTTTGTTTTAGCAGTACTTTGAACGTTTGAAACACCTCAGCACTGGAGGTTCAGGTTGGGAGGAGTAGCTAAGTGGGTTTAGGTCTAGCCAGCCTTTTGCAGACGGGCCAAATGCTCATGCCATCCTCTGCTTCACTCTCAACGGCTAGCACAGGGGAGGGACCTTTATCTACTGCCTCATCTCTGGAATTCAATGCAATTATTGACACATCGTAAGTGTTCACATTTTCATGAATGTAGGGCTGCACTCCCAAGTGGCTGATATGGCCTGATGTTTGCACACCTGTCCCACCTCAGCAGCAGGTGCAGTGGGGAACCAGTTGGACCAGTTGAAGTGGTCCACAATCTCCACTCAGCATTGGAACAATCAAGTGCTTTTAGATCATTTACCAAGAGATTATTTTAGCAAAATGTAAGTCCTGTCTATGTGCTTATTTCTGTCAGGGGTCATTTGAGAATGTAAGCTGCATATTGGGGATAAAGAGTGGAAGAGATGTAACAAAGTCATTGTGATTATTATAGTTAGATTAAGTTGGATGAAAAGCTATGAGGCTACATATGTGGCGAATATCTGATAGTCTGCAGAGAGACTGTACACGAAACACTGTCAAGATGCTGTACAACACAATGATTGTGAATATCATACAATAATCCAAAGATTATTGACTGTTTTCTACATTAGAAAGTTTACTTAGCCGGCTTCAACTTCTGGAGCCGCTCTTGGACAGTTTCTTCCATCTGTAACAATCCTTTTTTTATTTTTAAGTCGATTGTATATAGTTTGGATGTGATGGGGTGATCTTGAAACTGAAATCCCTTTCGTTGGCGACCGAATTGTCCTCATTATAACATAATTTTATCAAATAATAGAGTGGAAGCCCCATTTTAACAATATATGTATAATCCTGATGGAACTACCAAACCTTCACCCAGTCCATGTAATAAACATCCATGGTGAAAATGTCCCTTTATATAAGTTAACTGCTGAATCAGAAACTTGAATAATAAGAGCGTAACAAATGTTTCTGGGGAAATGGAGCACGGCGGGCAAGATGTGCTGAAGTAGACCCATTACTTTTACTGCCTATGAATGTGATAATGTAGAATAACTACCCACAAGACATGACTGTCTTTAACCTCATGGCCTTCAAGCCAGCTTCCTGATGCATTGATCTGATTGTAGATTAGCCTATCTTTCATATTAACACTTGTGTTTTTCTTCAACGATATTTCTAGAGATGTGTTGGGACCGTTTTATTTCTGGGTTCAACGTTTAAAACCATGTGCATTTTAGATGTAGGCTACTCTATTTCTTGTGCTCGTATAGAGAAATGACAAGGATGCATTGGTTACTAACCCTACTAAACCGACCCTCTAGATGGCAACGCACGACTTGGCTAGACGACTAGAGGAAATCCATACGATTATCCCACTACCGCTTTCCCCCTACTCTCATTGGAGAGCGTGGAGAAAGAGAAAACATGACCTCTCTGATAAGGGGTCGTTCACTAAACTTTCACTAAACGGAACTTCGACATGCCTCTTGTATTTATCAATAAAATGACAAAAAACAATGTAAATGGCGTTCTCTCTCTATGAAAAAAAAATACATTCTTAGGCCGCATACTCTAAATAATAACGTTGAAATGACCGTCATTAACAAAGTAAGGCAGCACCAGAATTAAACGCTCCGTCAGACTGCGAGTTCAGTTTCAGTTGGAAGGGTTAGACTGTCGTCTATCTCAGTGGATCTGCGTTAGCGTGCAGATGGAGTGTGCACGGTTGTGGAGAGGGTAGGAAAGGGATGGGATGAGTGTGATCGAGAGGGAGGAAAGAGAAAAGGGCTGGGCGCGTTCAAGCGGGATAAGGGCGCGCGCAGGACCACAGCACACCGGCCGGGTCAACGAGCTGCAAGGATGGAGATCCGACCAGATAGGTTTAAGGCGGTGGCGGGAAAAACGCTTGGGAAAATACACAGGTAGGCACTTACATTTGTTTATTTTAATGGCAGAACTAATTTTGTTTTAATTGTCAAGGGATTAACTTACTCACTGAGAAATGCTGGACCCCAATTCGCCATCTATCCTCGACATTATGTCCCTATTGAGCAACTTTCTGTTACACCTGAAGTTTTGGCGTATGTTTATACCGATTGTTTTAACGACATACATATGTTTTATGTTTATAGATCCTATAGGATTTGGAATCGCGTGAAATGCACTCAAGCGCACCTGTCTTGGCGTTATCGCTTTTCAAAAGGCAAACAATGAGAAATCTGGTATAGCACGTTGTAGTTTAAGTAGTCTGTTAAAATATAATGCTTAAATCGTTTCTTGTCAATTCAATTCAAAAGCTTTATTTTTGGGGGTTGTTAGAGATACTCTTGTTAATTGTCCGTAAATAGGATCGTTCTGGTTAATTTTGGCATTGCAACATATTTAAGAATACATTTACGATATTATGATTAGAATGAAAAGAAAGGGAACTCGAGGCAGTTTTTTTTGTATAATTCTGTGTTAAAACCTAGGTGTGGTTACGTAATTTGTCCGTGCGTAATTTGTGCGTCCTGCGCGCCTGAACGGGATGGCCATATGGAACCACACAAAGAGGGGATAATCCATTATATGTTGAAAATATTTATTAAAATAGTAATGACATTTATAAAATGAATATAGACCTACAAGTAGTAATTTAGTTGTATTCTTTATTAGAGGCGCTAAACATTGGCTATGAAAGAAACAGCTATCAAATCGTGTTTCAGTGTTGTTCACCAGCACAAAAGGGCAATTATTTATTTTTCTCAATTCTTACAGGAGGCCCAATAAACAAAGTTTTTTTTTTCACTTCAAATCTGTCACCACTAGCTCCTAATATCCAGTGGTCTGTTTCCCATGAACACTAAACTGCAAACAGAAGAATTTTAAGACAATGCTCACATGTAATAATTGCTGCTTTAAGCTTGCACATTGGATTTGAGGTAGCAACCAAATGTATAAATCCCTTCCTGAAATAGCCTGTTTTTCAGTCCAGCTGTCGGACCATACAAATCCCACAACCCCCGCCCCCCCTCCCTCCCAACCCATTCCCAAGTCATGTCACTTCCTGTCCCTCGCACGCACCCTCAAACTCTCCCCAGCCATCCATCCAGCATCTGTCTCTGTCTATACCTCTGTCCATAGGTTCTCCTGTCCGTCTTCCCATCTATCCATTTATCATCCATCCATCGAGCCGGCTTTCCATCCATCCATCTGTCCATCTATCCATCCATCCGTTTCATTGAACCTTTGAGGCAACCCTCTGCCCTTCCGGTAACTGGGATTAACTCTTGAAGATCACGCAGATCACAGGCTCTCTCTCTCTCTCTCTCTCTCTCTCTCTCTCTCTCTCTCTCTCTCTCTCTCTCTCTCTCTCTCTCTCTCTCTCTCTCTCTCTCTCTCTCTCTCTCTCTCTCTCTCGCTGGTGGCATGAGCCCATGTGCAAGCTTAGGTCCAGCTTACGCTCAGGTCTCCCACATACTCGGGTCACGTGCATGCGCGTGCTCAGGACACGTGCATGCGCATGCTCTGGAAACGTGCATGCTCAGGTCCCACACACGCTCTGATTTGGCCTCTGATTGGTTTGCGTGAAGCCAGCAAGGGAAATGGAAACAATTGAACCAACTGTGCAGTGTGCATGCAGAGCCTGCACTGTGTGTATGTGTGTGTGTGTGTGCGTGTGTGTGTGTGTGTGTGTGTGTGTGTGTGTGTGTGTGCGTGTGCGTTTGCATATGTGTGTGGGTGTGTGTGTGTGTGTGTGTGTGCACATGTATTTCTGTGTGTATGCATACATGTACAGGGCACACATGCATGTGTGCATTTGCCACATGACTCAATGTAAACAGATACAAGCGAGTTGTTGAATAGGTGAGGAGGAGGTTGAGATCAGAAAACCAAGGCGTGTTGCAGTGGAGCCAGTGGGCATCCCTCCCTGTAGTCTAGTAGATGCGAGCTCCCAGCCTCCCTGCCTCTCAACCCCCCGGCCCCCCTCAGATGAAAGCCGACGAGAGGTCATCTATTATTTAAAGTTTTTCTCCATCAGAATGCATCTCCTGTTTCTATATTAAACTTCAGTCGGTAAGCATAAACGTAAGCACTGTGAGGTCACCAGCAACCTCTCTCTCTCTCTCTCTCTCTCTCTCTCTCTCTCTCTCTCTCTCTCTCTCTCTCTCTCTCTCTCTCTCTCTCTCTCTCTCTCTCTCTCTCTCTCTCACTCTTTGCACCTCCACCCCCAATACATCCACTCTTACCACCTCCTCCAGTCTCACCACTTCCTCCATACTCACATCTTCACCATTCTTCTTTATTTCCTCAAGACAAATAAGAATGTGCGTTGCGGTAGAACATTCAAACCAACTCACCACCGCCTCTAAACTCGTTCACACATTGCTGCGTGTCATCCAAAGACCACCTACATGTTTCTCTAAGAACGGTATTGAGAAGGAGTTGGCGTATGTTGTCTTAGGTAACACTTGACACTATTTAAAGATAGATGGAAAGAGATAAAGTAGCCATTCTGAATCCTATTTGATTCACATCGGTGTATCTTTCTATCTATCTATCTATCTATCTATCTATCTATCTATCTATCTATCTATCTATCTATCTATCTATCTATCTATCTATCTATCTATCTATCTATCTATCTATCTCATTGATTGCAAGTAAGCAATCATTAACCCAAAAATATTTACATTTGCCGATGATTGCTATAGTTTGTATTATGTGTATGACACTGTACCTGTATGATATTACGAGGCAAACATTAAATCACTTATTTTGTAGGCGATGGGTATGATGCTATTATTAGTCTTTCACGTGTGTGTGTGTGTGTGTGTGTGTGTCTGTGTGTGTGTGTGTGTGTTGCGTGTGTGTGGTTGTGGGTAGGGTGGGCATGGGGGGGGGGGGGGGGGGGTTGTCCATGTTTGCATGTGTGTGTCTGTGAGGACAAACTGGTACTGTTTGCAAAAATTGAAAGTGGACAATTAATTAGGATAACAAGCTATATGGAAGTCACGGAATGTTGATGCTTAAATAATAAGTGAATGTGTGTGTGTGTTTGTGTGTGTGTGCGTGTGTGTTTGGAGGGGGGTGGGGTTCTTTCTCCCTAGGTGACACAGTCCCACTGAGACCCAATCTGTTCACAAGAGAGAAGGCGGGGGGGGGGGGGGTTGTTTGTAGTGCAGAAAACACTGTTAACCCAAATAGTATGATCATGTTATTGTCACTGTCAATTGCTTGCAGTGGAGCGAAAACATCCAGGGACGATCAATCAATGAATACATCACCTGCCATTGTGCTCTGACCTAAGACCACGGTCTCAATCTTAAGGTAGAGCAGGAACACACACACACTACAACGCACACTACAAATTGGATGTGTGTGTCTGTCTGCCATTATATAATCATTTGGATCTATTCCTCTCTCATTCAGTCTCTCTCTCTCCCTCACTTTCCATCACTCTCTTTTTCTCTCTCTCTCTCTCTCTCTCACCCACTCTCTCTCTCCCTCACTTTCCATCTCTCTCGCACTCCCTTTCTCCCCCTATCATCCTCTTATGGGGGATTACCCGAGATACTCTGTGAATTGGTGAATTTAATATAAAAGGTAACAAATGTCCTGAGTCCAGCAATCCTGCCTCAAACTTTACTCACTTCCTGTTCTACAAAGCAAATAAAATGGAGAATTCTAGTCACACCATATCGTTTTAAACTGCAAAAATAAGTGGTTGTGGGTGTGGGTGTTTATCGGTGTAAATAAAGGATTGATCTTCATGTATCATCTCATGCCACTATGATAACAGAAATTGAAATACATGCAGAGAAGATTCAGGGATCACCTTTACGTTTCTATATTAGCAAAGAGAAGCATGAACAGTTTTAATAACAACAGTGTTTGTAGCTTGACCGTTGAACTGAGAACGTCCACACTGGTGAGCCTGCTAACTGATTCTGCTGCTTCTGCTCATTAAATAATGCCAGCTGAGACTGTTCAGGTCGCCGCAGTGCTAACAAGAGAGTTACGCTAACGAGAGCGCTAGGCCACACGTTAAGCTTTTCGAGACAAAAAGACAGATGAGGGTTTGAAGTGACAGAATTGAATGACATTTATGCCTCTTTCTCTTTTTATCTCTTTAAACACACAAACACACACACACACACGCACATGCACACACGTGCACACACACGCAAACACACTTTGTTAGAACTGCAGAATTATCCATTTTTGTAGAACCTTTGCCAGTGTGCTATTTAAGGATTTAACAAACATATTACATTACATAATGCACACACACACACACACACACACACACACACACACACACACACACACACACACACACACACACACACACACACACACACACACACACACACACACACACGCACACACACACGCACACAGTCATCCAGGTTGCAGTTCAGCGCACGCTAGTAATTAACAGTAACTTAATGATTGCCGTGGGCTAGCCTCGTTAGCTGCTATCATATGTCTAAGTTTCGGGCTGCAATCTGTCATGGATTGTAAGTAAGGGTCTTCCACTTGGACTGAACGTAGCTTTTTAAACTAACCTGATTCCTGACAACGAGAATTCAAGAGAAAAGAAAAACAGTAGTAGTACCCTATTGTTCCAATGGTGGAACGTAAAGGTGCAAACTCAAGCATCCTAAAATACATTTACATTTATTTATTTATGCATACATTTAGTTCATTTATTCTGCAACACTCAACACTGCTCCAATACATTGGGAGCCCATGGAAAAAGTTTTGGGAAAGCGACAGCGGGTCGGTTTCCCAGCACGAGACAACATATCCGTTGGGTTCTGCGTCGGGGCTAATACAGGCTGTCTAGGGCATTGTACATGTATTTAGAACCGGTCTGAGGGTGGGTCAGAGAGACACCTGTGTTGGCCCACTGCAGGGATTTAGCAGTGGCTCTGATTATGAGTAATTATGGTTTCCTCTGGCCAGTATGGCAAACATTTATATCATATTAATCATATATCCCTAGCCAAACAATACCGTTATGCCATTATATTTGTATCAATCTATCTATCTATCTATCTATCTATCTATCTATCTATCTATCTATCTATCTATCTATCTATCTATCTATCTATCTATCTATCTATCTATCTATCTATCTATCTATCCATTTTTTTGTATCTATTTTTGTATCTATCAATCTATCTATCTCTCTATCCCTCTATCTCATTGATTGCAAGCAAGCAACCATCAACCCATTTTTCTCTTACACTTGCCGATGATTGCTAGTTTTCTTTTCGTTATAATAATTTTACCGGTGTTGCATTCTCTCATAGTGGATTGCAAATCGTAAATACATATTCCTATGGATAGATATACAATATTCCTTGGTGGAATGTTACCATTTGAGTTTAATTTGAGAGTGCAAAATTAGCTCTGATTTAAGTTCTGGGTAAGTACAGAGATGTGAGTGTTTGTGTTTGTGTGTGAGTGTGTGTTGTGAATTTAAACAATACCTGCCATTTTAAAGTTACAATACGAGTGACCAGTAAGAGAAAGATCTGGGAATGAATGGAGCTCCGCCCAGCAATGGTTTGTTCTCCCGTGTTAATTTGCGGAAGTGGAGCGTTTTATCGTAATCCTAATCTGAATGTTTTCACAGATAAGCAGCGGAAGTGGGAGTGGAGAGACTCACAGTCAGACAGCTCATAAATGATAGAGAAAGGGGAGGAGGGAGAGTAAGATGGAGAGCGAAAGAGAGGGGGAGCGAGGGAGGGGGAGATAGAAAGGGAGTTAGAGAGAGAGAAAAGGGAGAGGGAGATAGAAAGAGAGGAGCAGAGGGAGGAAGAGGGAGAGAGAGACAGACAGAGAGGGAGAGATAGAAGGACTGGGAGAGAGAGAGGGAGAAAGGGGATATTTGAAGGAGGGAGATTGTACAGCCCATGTGAGAAAGCAGAAGATATTGGAGAGTGCAAAGCCAAAAACAAGGACAGCACAACCTAACGTGTGTATGCATAGACAGAAACAGAGAAAAGGAGAGGAGAAGAGACAGTATAAGAGAGAGACAGAGAGGCAAGCACGAAACCAAGAGATAAGGAGATAGTGATAGAGAGACAGATAGACAAGGAGCCCAATACAATGTTTTTCATAGCAAGTGAAACATAATACAAGATACAAGATACAAGATCATTTATTGTCATATACAAAATGGAAACATAGTTTACACAGGGCAATGAAATTCTTAATTGCAAGTTCCCTTCACACAATATATACTTAAAATAAAAGTAGATAAATAAATTAAACGACTAAAAATATCTGTACAAAGAGCAGAATATAGTTAAACAAAAACAGTTAAATGTATAATGGGTCCTAGCTGAATTCATCAACTGTATGTTAGGCTACTACTAGTCTCTTAATACGTGTAAGGTCTATGAGAGGATGAGGGGATGAGGGGATTATGCTGAATCTGCTTTGTGAAAATGAGGGAATGAGTGAAAGCCACGTGCAGCTGGATTAAAATGAATGAAGGAAGGCCAGATAGGTGGACAGAAAGATAGAACAGTAGAGCGATAGAATGATAGATACATATATACATACATAGATACAGACACACACATGAAACAGACTTCAGCAGATAACAGTACAGAAGCTAATGTGAATAATTCATCAAAACTCCAAGAGCATTAATAATTGACCACCATCCTAGGCGGCTCGCTGTGGTGCTGGTGAATATGTTTTTGGGCTAGGATGTATTGCCCAGGGAGTGTGGGAGGGCTGAGTCATTGTTCTAAATGAAGGAGTATCTTTCAGTTTGCTAGACCACAGCATTCAAAACAACATACCTGGGTCTAAAGTTGATGCAGTCAGGTAGAGCAGGGAAGGGTAGACTGGGGTAAGGTAGGCAGGCTAAGACAGTACTGGTAGGCTTAGAGAATGCTAGCTCGTTTAGGGTAAGCCAGGCAAGACTATAATTGTATAACTTAAACAGGACTAGTCTAGGTGTGGACTGGCTCGTGCGGCCTGAACTTAAAGACTGGACCGGGCAGTCGGCATAGGTTTGGGAAGGCTAGATTAGGATAGTGTATAATATGATGGGATAGGACACACAGTTGTTTTGGTGGTCCTGCCCACAGTAACTCATCCTGGGTGATTCTCCAGCTCAGTGGGTATGTAGATCAGCCCAGTGGACGCCATGGGAGCTGTGTGTGTGCAATGCATGTGTGTGTGTGTGCTTGCGCGTGTGTGTGTGTGTGCTCGTGCGCGCGCGCGCACACGCGCGTGTGTGTGTGTGTGGGACTCCCCGCATCGTAAATAACTCACACACACTGTGCTTCATATGGTTGAATGATGTGTGTGCAGCAGACGTATACCTGGAATGTGTGTGTGTGTGTGCGTGTGTGTGTGTTTGGTAGTGTATGTGTGTGTGTGTGTGTGTGTGTGTGTGTGTGTGTGTGTGTGTGTGTGTGTGTGTGTGTGTGTGTGTGTGTGTGTGTGTGTGTGTCTGTTTGTGTCTGTGTATGTGTGTAATTGACAGAGAGGTTCTTGTACACAGATGGCCTCTCTCCTGAATTCTCTGTTTGACAGTTATGCAGTGCTGGTTTATTTATGTATCTATTTATTTATTTATTCTTGAATTCTTAAATTGAGCGTTCCTTTCTCTGACCTGAGCTGCTTCAACTTAGAAACACTGCCTATCAAAATCATGTCATTATGTTTGACTGTTATACTGTATATTCTGATGGCTTGGATTTAACTATAGATGTGAAAGCCAAAAAGAGACAGAATTCATATTGAATAAAAAAGACAGAAACAACTATATAGTATGTAAGGAAGAAATGTAAGGAATGCTGCAGCGAGGCTGGAATAATCGTAACCTTGAGCACTTCAAAAGTGCAGCAGCTGTCACCTCTTTCAAATGCCAACTTTGCCACTGTCTCTGTCCCTGTGATAAACTATCGCTGTGCGAAGCTCATCGGCGTGAGGGGGGAGGTCTGGTGTGGGCTGAGGGGTGAGGGGTGAGGGGTGAGGGGTGAGGGGGAGGTATATGTTCCTCTGGCCAGCTCTCCTCCCAGCCAACTTACCAGTAGGTCCACTAACAGATGCCTCCACACACTGGGATGCTGAGTCAGACGTGACAGAAACATATGTCTGTGTGTGTGTGTGTGTGTGTGTGTGTGTGTGTGTGTGTGTGTGTGTGTGTGTGTGTGTGTGTGTGTGTGTGTGTGTGTGTGTGTGTGTGTGTGTCGGTTGCTAAAGTGTCTGTTGACTTAGCTATGGCAATGTAATGTCTCATTATGTCTCATGCAATTTCAATCTCTTTGAAAGCTACTGCGGTAGATCCACTAGATCTTGGCTGTTAAACGATTACAAAGCAGCACATTTACGGCCATGCAGTCAATAACATCCATTTACATGTGCATACTATAAAGTTAACATAAACTACAATATACTACGACCACAGAGACGATACAAAGGCATAGAGGATTTGGGTGAAAAGGAAATACGACTGGCCTCAATTTTCTTATTTTTATTGTGGGATAAATTCTGCCAAATCTTCATTCTTATTTGTCAAGTTGCAAATATTTTATCTTTTTGGCGATTTGAAAGCTTTTAGTGAAAAACAAATCTATATTTTTCTCACAAATAGCAGGACCTTTAGAGACTAAGAAACAGCCGCCTCTCTGCCATCTGTTTAGTTTTCATACTCTCCCTCTCTGTAAAACTCTGTACTCTATTGATTATCTCTCACTCTCTCTCTCTGTGTCTTTGAGCCTACCTCCCTGCCACTGTTGGACTCTCAATTCAATTCAAACATGCATATTGGAAACACATTTACATTTCTCTATCATTGACTTTTGATTTATTTCTATTTACTCCAGTAATTTGCATTCAACGCCTTCATCCAAAATCAAAAGTGTATTCAGATACGCTTCACTAGGCAGGAGACAGCAGGCAGGTTTCTCACGCAAAGATTATCGAACCCTGTACCTTTTGGCTGCTGGACACAGAACACCATAGCAGTGACACTAACTAACCCACCCATCTACGTCTCTACGTCTTTCTCCCCCTCCCTCCCTCCCTCCCTCGCTCCCTCGCTCCCCCCGCCCCCCCAGGCTGATAGAGAAGAGGCAGCCCAATGGAGAGACCATTGAGCTGTCAGCAGAGGGTCGACCCGAGGTGGTGGTGGAGAAGGAGATGCCGGTGGTGGACTGCACCTGCTTCGGCCTTCCTCGCCGCTACATCATCGCCATCCTGTCGGGCCTGGGCTTCTGCATCTCCTTTGGCATCCGCTGCAACCTGGGCGTGGCCATCGTTAGCATGGTCAACGACCACACCGTCTTCAAGGGCAACAAGGAGGTCCTGGTGGTAAGTGTGTGGGGGGGGGGGACTGTACATGTTTATGTTTGTGTGTGTGTGTGTGTGTGTGTGTGTGTGCCTGTTAAGTTTGTGTCTGTGTGTGTACGTTTGTGCATGTGTGTGTGTGTGTGTGTGTATGTGTGTGTGTGCGTATGTACGTTTGTGTACGTTCATGTGTGTGTGTGCGTATGTACGTTTGTGTACGTCTGTGTCTGTGTGCATACGGGCATCGGTTAAAGTTGGGTCAAAAGGTCTAGGACCCCTGGGTTTATGTACGTGTCTCCCAGCCTTAAAGGTTTTCTGGGTCCATAACTAAATCCATACCAATGTGTTTTTGTGTATGTGTGTACATGCGTATGTGTGTGTATGTCTGTATGCATTTGCCTGCGTGTGCCTGTGTGTGTGTGTGTGTGTGTGTGTGTGTGTGTGTGTGTGTGTGTGTGTGTGTGTGTGTGTGTGTGTGTGTGTGTGTGTGTGTGTGTGTGTGTGTGTGTGTGTGTGTGTGCAGGCCGCTCAGTTCTCCTGGGACCCAGAGACGGTTGGCATGATCCATGGCTCCTTCTTCTGGGGCTACATCGTCACGCAGATCCCCGGGGGGTTCATCTGCCGGAAGTTTGCAGCCAACAGGTGGGAAGGATCTACACAGTGAAAGGCCTTGCTCTAGTGCCATCATCCACTGGCCCTATGACAACACATATGAAGATTCACCTGAAACCGACCAAACCCTCAAACCCCTAAAGGCCTAATGCTAGGGCTTTAGGGGTTTGAGGGTTTGGTTTTTCTGTCGGGATTAGGAGCTTCTATGGTTTGGGTTTTAGGGTTTGACTTTCAGCCCTTTGGTAGGGTTAGGAATTCTTATTGGTGGAGTTTAGGGATTGGTTTTGAGTTATTATATACATGCCTTTATAACAATATCCAGTTTAACCATCCAGAGACATATGTATACAGTATATCACTGGTGATACTCCTTAACATATTCCGTTTATATTATAGTAGTATTGTAAGACGTTTTTATCCAGTGCATCTTACAATACTATAAATACCTCCAATACCATCGATACATTCTAGATATTGCTAGCCAAGGCAGGCTTTAACCCTTATCCTTCCTGTTGCTGAAACCAGAATTTACTAGTTGAGCTTGATATGTACGTATCTACTTGACTATACTGATAGAAAATTATTAAGATGACCACATAACATCGTGAGATGACCCTTGGCCGTGCTATTTACAATATTATTTTGAATGATTTCATGTCAAATTACTAGCACATATTTCAATTTCCACATAGTGTAAATGAAGTTTGTGATGTGGTTGTGTTTTCCGATATATTTGATATATGTTGATGTTCTGTGTGTGTTCATCAGGGTGTTTGGCTTCGCCATCGTAGCGACGTCCACCCTCAACATGCTGATCCCTTCTGCCGCACGCTGCCATTACAGCTGTGTCATCTTAGTCAGGATATGCCAGGGCCTGGTTGAGGTGCGTGTACCCACACACACACACGCACGCACATACGCACACACGCACACACACACACACACACGCACACACGCACACGCACACACGCACACACACACAGTAACTCAAAACACTCAATACACGGTCACGTACACACATACACACATACTACGCACACATAAGTGCATACATACAGAAATGTGTGCACCGAGACATGCACGAGCCCGCACACAGTTAGAGACACACACACCCACAGACAGATACAGACACACAGACACACAAACAGACACACACATAAATACACACACACACAAACAAACACACGTACTACCCTGATGTATATAAACGTGCATTCCTCTGAATGAATGAATGAATATTTGAAAAGGCACACTTACCAGTCTGTGGTTTAGACAGTTGGGAATATCTGCAGGAGTGGGTGTGTGAACGCTACAGTGTGTTGTTAATATATATTTAATGCACACAGTACACAAAATGTGTATGTGAGTGATATATGTAGATTACACATAGACCTTTGTGTGTGTGTGTGTGTGTGTGTGTGTGTGTGTGTGTGTGTGTGTGTGTGTGTGTGTGTGTGTGTGTGTGTGTTACTGATATATTGTTTATTCACGTGCAGGGCGTATCGTACCCGGCCTGCCACGGTATTTGGGCCAAGTGGGCTCCGCCGTTGGAGCGGAGTCGCCTGGCAACAACAGCCTTCTGTGGTGAGGAGCCCAGAAGATCCCACCCCGACAACCCACATGCACATACAACGTACACACACACACACACACACACACACACACACACACACACACACACACACACACACACACACATTCCTTCCAATCACTTTCTGCTTTCGGTCTGATCGACGATACAACCTTTCATACAGTATAGTATAATGTCTGCTGATATACAACAACAGTACCTTGATGTGAAAGCTTGATGTCTATGGCGACTTTTTTGAATTTATTCCCCACCCCCACCTTTTACTCCATGAGCAAGTGTGATGAAATGACAACAAAACAAGTGACTTTCTTCTTCTCCTGTGCTTTTTTCAGGGTCCTATGCTGGGGCCGTGGTGGCCATGCCACTAGCCGGAATACTGGTGCAGTACACTGGCTGGCCGTCTGTTTTCTATGTCTATGGTTAGTTTTTCTCAGACCCCTGATTGGATAGAATATACATGTCTATCTATTGCTCAGCTGTATCTTAGAGGTGCTTTTGGTAAGAATAACACCATATCATGGTAGGTAAATAAGTTAGAGATGAGTTTGCCTTCCTGCAGCTGTTGAGGATATCTGTTTCAGGTTGATGGTGAGTCTCTTTACAACTCTCCAATCTTACCTACAGCGTCTTTAAACACACATTAGAAGATGTCAACACCTAAGAATTGAACCAATAGTTAATAATCCTTTATTTAAGTAACAGCCATATGTTTATTTGACAAAAATGTCTGCGGTCAGAGCAATATTGCAACTTTAGGTTCACTCCATTACGTCATTATTTTAGAACAACCAATCACCACAAACCAAGCACTAATCATTTCTGATTGCTGCTAATAAATGCCCAGGGATGTCACCTGTCAATAGTTGGTGCCATATAGAAACAACAATTGCAGTAATCCATGTTTTACTCGAGACAGTGCTGTTTCAAACGCTTTATTTTAGGGTTGGTGTGTTACTCTTTAACAAGTTGGTCTTCTACTTCTTCTTCTCTGTGGTCCTTGGCCCTTCCAATCTGTCATTTTGTATTCTTGACTTGTCTCCGGTCCTTTCCCCCTCTCCCAGGTAGCTTTGGGATCTTCTGGTATTTGTTCTGGATCCTGGTGTCGTACGAGAGTCCGGCCATTCACCCAACCATCACAACAGAGGAGAGGGAGTACATCGAAGAGGCCATCGGCGAGTCCACTTCCTTCGCCAATCCACTTCAGGTGTTTGTCGTTGCCATAATCAACACTTTTTTGTGTCATGCACTACGCCAACATTTATCTTGTAACTTTATAATAATAATAATATGTTTAAATCCCAACCTTAGTTTTTACCGCAACCGGCTTATTAATTCCATGTAGCTGAATTCATTTCAATTTATATGCAAATAATATACACATAATATAGATCTGCACAAACATCAGGCACAGACGCAAGCAAATGCATACTATTGACTATTTGGCTTTTTAGCTGCATCGGCCTTCTCCACAAACCATCCTGTTGCTGTGGGCACCCCCACAGCTGAACTCCAATCATCTCACATTTTCTCTCTGTTGCAGAAATTCAAAACCCCATGGAGGGCTTTCTTCACCTCCATGCCGGTGTATGCCATCATTGTGGCAAACTTCTGCAGGAGCTGGACGTTCTACCTCCTGCTCATCAGCCAGCCTGCCTACTTTGAAGAGGTCTTTGGCTTTGAGATTAGCAAGGTGAGATTGAGTTTGGGCGGATTTAACGCTGAAACAGTTTTGAAACCTTCCGTCTGTTAGTATCACTATACACCAACAACAATTATAACCCCACTGCCACCACTTTCTCTGCAACAACCACCCCCACCCACTACAGCCACCTCCAGCCCTACAACGGCCACCAACACCAGAACCACAACCATGACCACCAGCATCATCAACACCATCACCACCATCACTAACATCACCACCAATAGACCACCACCACCACTAGAACCACCACCCATCCCATTTCAACCACAACCACCTCCACCACAACCACAACCATCACCACCATCATAGACACCATCAGCAATGACACCGCCACCCCCCCCCCCCCCCCCCTCCACCACCACCACAACCATCACAACCATCATCAACACATTCACCATTGTCACGCC